>NW_004955402.1:54861417-54870415 GCF_000276665.1 Chinchilla lanigera | reverse complement strand
AAAATAAAAAAAAAAGAATTTCAAATCATGAGTTGTCTTCTTCTTTGTGGTCATTCTTCCCAGAGCTGAATTTTTAAATTCATTTCCTAATCACAGAGGCATTTCTGTCTGAGCGAAGTGATGGAGCATGTGTACAAATTATGCTGATTGCCACAGAAAAGTGAGGAAAGGATTGTTTCCGTCAGTCCCGCACACCTCAAACAGCAGAAACGCACATGAAGAGCAGCACTGCGGAGTCTCAAAGGGATGATAGGACTTTCTAGGTCACTGACTAACCCTATGCTTTGGTGTCTTCAAAAGATTATTTTGTGAGGTAAATTCTTCTCTCAGGTTTTAAGAGAAAGAAAACTTACTTGTATGTGGTTAAGAGCAAACAAAATAGAAACCAAAATTGTTACTAAATTACTTATAGAAAGTGTGTACAGCCCACCTCTTTGATTAATAATGAATTTTAATAATAGATAATAAGTGTAAATTGACAGACAAAAAAATCATTTTTTATTTTTAATAAAGTAAAACCCAAATAATTTTAGACTACTGATCTTTCTTCATTTGAAATCACTCCTCAACAAGAGGATCAGAAAAATGAGATACAGACATCTTCATTTTAGTACTTAAAATTATGATTTACTAGCATGTTTTAAGCAAAGAGTGGACTATTAAAGTATCTGTGAAGTTTATTAAGGGTGTGCATGTTAGAGAAAAGTGCCATATACTCTAAAAAACTCCTAAATGCCACATCATATTCTTGCAGAGTGCAGGGCCAGATTTTAAATAGCCCAATGGTGACAGTGCATATGCAACCAAGGACAATGCACATGCAGAAGAAGATAATTAACATAGAGCACTAATTAGTCCCTCAGTATTTAGCAATGAAGCATCAGCAGCTGTCTTAGATGCCATATGCTAATTAGCATTAATAAACTTCAGAAATAATTGTCTCCATTGTTCTGTGTCATAATACTCCCTCTAATTGTTCTTTGGAGAGTACTGCCTATAAATGGTAGCAAGCATTACATAGCATTGCTGGAAGTTTAATGAGCAATTTTCTGTGACTTGTGGCATTAGAAAAAGATATATACAGGAAAAAGAAAAGATTAATGCCAATTTTTAAAATTCATAATTAAGTTGTTGGCAGATACCTGTGTCTTTAGCTGTTTAAACAGCCAGACAGGAGGTAGTGTTCCTTTGGCTCCACAGGATCTTTGGAGCCTTACAATGTAAAGTTTAATAGGAACAACCCGAGTCAGCCTGCATGCCATAGTTGTCTCAAAGTCCATTCTTGTCTTTCACGAAGAATTGTACTCTGTCATTTTGAGAAATGTTGGAAGGGAGGAAACAAGACTTTCCTGGAGATTCTACTTTTCCTAATGTCAATAAAAGTCATTAGAATATTTTTGTTGGATTTAGTTTTAACTGGTACATAGAAACTGTACACATTAATGAGGCAATGCATGATGTGTGATTAGTGATGCAATACATGTATACACTATGCAGTGTTTAAAGTAAATGAAAATCTTTCTCCTTAGCATTTATCACTTCTTTACGGTGAAAACATTCAAAATGCTGCAATATCTTCTCGCTTTTTGGATTATGCAGAACACTTGTTATGTGTAGTCACTAACAGTACCATGAATAACACAACTTTTTATTCCTATCTGAGAATAATTAAGAACACATACCAGAATGCATTTCTACTAGTGCAATGTGTAACCGAATAAAGAAAATGGCCTTTAATTGTCTGGGAAAATGTTAATAATTTCTATAATTTCCAATGATCCTTGCATGAACTAGATCACACAGTAAAATATTATGAGAATGTTGTAAAAGTTTCAATACCACAGACTACAGGATGTGACTCTTGACCTTTTGAAGTCTGCAATTAGAGCTGTAAAGTGCACACAATCATGTGTGAGTAATGAATCATACAAAACAAAGCATTTTGCAACTTAGAAGAATGATGTATAGCTGAAATATTATTAGTCACTAAGCAAGAAATAGCAGATTATAAGAAAGGTTAAATACACAAAATTCCCAGTGTGTAATAGTTATATAGTCTTCCACACACATTTGTTTTCTCTTTTAAATTGAAAAGCAAGGGGCTGGGGATTTACCTCAGCGGCAAAAGCGCCTGCCTGGCAAGCGCGAGGTCGTGAGTTCGGTTCCCGGTACCAGAGAAAAAAAACCAAAAAAAGAAAAATTGAAAAGCAATAATTTGAATACAAATCATATAGAAAATATCAAAATATTAACAGAATCTTTGTTATACACCATGGAGAAATATAAATACTTCTGTGTGTATTTTTGCCATATTAAAAAATGAAGAAAACTAGTATACTTTGCCATACATGCTAGTAAGACAAAAAGTATATCTTAGATTTCCTTGATAAACTATGAAAATACAGAAAGTTTTTATTTTCATTAATTTTAATTCACTCTATCTGCTTATACTTAGCATATTTTACCATATATATAAGAATCAAAGATTTGATTTTATGAGTTTTTCTAGGACCAGTAATAATTATGTCATGAAATATTTATATAAACTTAAAATATTGTCAAAGCTAAAGTAATACTATGAAAGAGAAAGAAAACTTGGGTGACTAAAGACTAGAAAAATTGGGTCACTGAAGAGCATAACGTCTTGCATCATGTCCATCTCCAAATGTCAAAATCCTCTACTATTTTTTCTCTTTAAATTTTCTCTACCAAATAACCCTTGAGTAGATTATATTCTTGCCTTTAGCCTTGCCACAAAAAGCTTAGTACCGAATATTATCACTCTCCCTTCACATATGGGGTTCTATGTTTTACAAATTTTTACCTGTGAATAATTTCATTGTCCATTTAGTGTTTGCCCTTCTTTGATTATTAATATGATCCTACGAGATAATGTGTAAACTTTTAAGATACATTCTAATCATATGAGTAAATTAAGAAATCTTCATCATATGGGACTACCAAAACTAGGTTGCAGTAATTTTAAAATGGAATTAATATAATTATATGAAAGTTTCAACAACTTTGATAAATCAGTTCATGCATGAGGGTCTGGATTGAAATTTTCCTTCTGAAGTTTACCCTTAAGTTGCAAACACTGTAATGCAAAGGCATAGGCATGTACAGATATCCATTTTAGAGCAGTAAAATGAGTCACTGTCACTGAAGATAATCAAATATTTAAGAGTAAGTAATTTTTTCTGGTGTGTTGTGTAGGTGCTATTGAGTTACACCCACATAAAGATATTCCTGACAAGGAAGTTCATCTTTTACATTATCTATGCAGATAAATCATCTCTAGACCTACTTCAAAGAGGGAGAAGGTGGACAAAGAAAAGTAAGAGAAAGGCAGGTAAGGCAGAAGGAAAAATGTAAGGTGGAAGCAGGAAAGGAAGAAGAAAGGAAGGAAAGAAGAAAAAAAATGCCATCAGCTTTGTTGCTGGTAAAAATAATAAAGTTCTAAAAAAAAAAATAATAATAATAAAGTTCTTCCAAGACCATCAACTTTGTGTCACTTTTTTAGGTAACTGGATTAGGAAAGTTCAAGTTACTCTTTTTAGTATTTTTCACTTTTTAAGCAAACTACACTTTGCTTTCAATAATGTTTGTACTAATTTACATTAGTAAATTCTGTGCAAGAATTCTCTTTTCTCTGCATTATCACTGATTTTTTATATTCTATGTATTTATTATTTTTATTACCATGTGTTTGCAGTATATGATGTTTACATTCACCATAGGAGGAGCTACACGTATTTAATATATTTTAATTATTCTTCATCCCTTTCTCTTCCCTTGTTCCTTCTGCCCTCCATGTCTAGAACCCCTTCCCATATTTTTATTTTAAATTTTTTTACTGGATTGGGGTGATAATTCACATGGTTTTGATTTTTATTTCCTTGATAATCAATCCTGTGAGCATTTTTTTGTTTTGCTTTGTTTTGTTTTTGTGTTTTTGTGTTTTTGTGCTTTGTTTTGTTTTTGTGTTTTTGTGTTTTTTTCCAGTTCCGGGAATCAAACTCAAGACCTTGAGCTTGCCAGGCAAGAGCTGTGCCGCTGAGATAAGCCCCCAGCCCTCTGTGAGCATTTTTTATACTTCTTGGCCATTCATATGTTTTCTATGAGGAAACATTTAGATATTTTACCTATTTTTAAAAATTAATCATTTTTTCTGTGCTATTGAGTTTTGCACTTATTTATGTAGTCTTGATATGAACTTTTATCTAGTGTATACTTTGCAAATATTTTCTGCTATGACGTAGATTGTCCGTTCATTGTGTTGATTGCTTTATTGCTTGTGTGGAAGGTTTTTAGCTTGCTGCAATCAATCTTTATTTTACCTTTTTTGCTTGTTTGGTTGGTTTCCTGTGCTCTGGGGTCTTGGTCAAAACTCCCTGCCCATTCCAGTGTGAAGTGCTTCACCTTTGTTTACATCTTTAAATCATTTTACTTGATTTTGTAACTGGTGAGAGATAGGGAAGCAACATATTTCTGGGGTAGCCCATAGTTTTCACAGTGATATTAGGGTTAAACTCTTTCTCCCACCATATCAAATGTGTCATGTGAAAATTCCTTTGTGGCACAAACTGCAACACCAAATCATCTTTGCTACAGCAGAGCTTAGCAGTCACTCCCGTAGGGAGTCAGAGTATCTCTGGTCTCTGAATTTAAAGTTGCAGAGTAGTCAGAATATCACTAGTTTCTGAATTTAAAGTTGCAAAGTAGTAGGAATCATATCAGTACCTTTTGCTTGGGAAATGTGTTTACTTCCTTTAAAGAATCATTGTCATTACCATTTTCATTATCATTTTGTTTTTGTTTTGAAACCCTGTAGCATTTCTATTGTTTTTACTTTGTTTTGTTTTTGTCTATGCTGTTGTTATTTTATGATTTTTTAAATTCTTTTTAAAATTAAAAAAAAATAGATTGAAAATACTCAGCCTAAGGAGGTAAATGATTTTTATTTTTTCTTGGTCATTTGAAGAAAGGGTCTCACTATGCAATTCAGGCTGGCCTTGATTTCACTTTGTAGCCCAGGGTGGTCTCAAGCTCTCAGTGATCTTCCTGCCTCAGCCTTCCAGATGCTGGGATTGGGGCTGGGGATTTAGCTCAGCGGCAAAGCGCCTGCCTGGCAAGCGCAAGGTCATGAGTTCAATTCCTGGTACCGGAAGAAAAAACAAAAAAAAACAACAACAAAAAAAAACAGATGCTGAGATTACAGACCTGCACCACCATGCCAGGTAAGGAGGTAATTGAAAAGATGACAAAAATATTCCGAGAATTCACTGGGAGCAATAACTACTGAACAGAATTTTGAAGTATTTAGGCTCATGTTAAAATGTAAATATTTTGAGCTTTATATGGTGTCATCAAAAATAATTTTGAACTAGAATTATTTTGTTTTCAAAGAATTAATTAAAGTTTTTAAGTTCCTTAAAAGTTAAACTGTTAAAGGATTTTTTTTTTTTTTTTTTTTTTTTTTTTTTACACAGAGAATATATCTTATTTAATAGACAAGGAAAACTATCCATTTTACTCTACATACAAATCTTGTCCTAAAAACATATCATTTTCTCTGTGCAAATACACTTTTCTCTCACTAGTTGACCAACAGCATATTCAAGCTTTTTTATAAGTTGCTTTATTTTTCAATAGTATCAAATACAAATGGTTTAATTTATAAATTGTGATGTGCCCAGAGGTTTGCAATAAATTACTCAGAAACTAGGTGTCTCGGTTACTTTTTTCTCGTTGCTGGGACAAAATATCTGATGCCCAAAATTAAGGAAGGAAAGGTTTATTTTGCTTACAGTTTGTGGAGGTTTTAGTCTGTATTTGGCAGATTATAAGGCAGAGTGGCACATGGCAGAGAGCTACAGCTCAGGGCGGCAGAACACAGCAAAGCCACCACCACACACACCAGGGTGGAATGGGGGAGGAATAGCCACACCCTTTTCCTCTCCCTTACATATGCAAACTATCCACCCCAGGGCGGGTGCAGCTCTCCACCCCTAATCAATCAAATTTTAAAAGCCTGCCCCATGGCCGCATGAGGCTTTGGGGGTCACCCAGACATAAACCATAACACTAGGTTTATTTCCAAGAAATAGAACTTCAATTTTCTGGGATTTCATAAAAAAGAGAGTTTTAAGCCTTAGTTTAACATTGATAATTTTAGTGTTCTCATGAGGATCTTTTAGAAGGATAGAGCAAGACAGTGCTGTTGTGAATTTTTAACATCATTATTCACTTCTGTTAAGATCCTCATTCAGTGAAATGCTGATGTTATACTGTGGTATCTGTGGTAGCAATTTATTTATCCTCAAGAAAGTGCCAGTTCTTCCTTCTGATACTCAGAAGAATTTCATTTTCCCTTAGCTTTGAAGGCAAGTGTGTTCATATGTTTTGCCTTAGCTAGTAAAATTGGATTAAAATTTGATTGTGCTACTTCCAGTTGGAAACACTGAAGATCAGGTATGTTATTCTAGATGCTGATAAATTCTTATAGCTTCTTTTGTTATTGCATCATCTCAAGAAAGAAAATTCACTAGCCTAGGTATCAGAAGAACAATGAACAGTCTTCAAGTAGTGTAGATATATATTGTAAGTGAATTTGAAAAAATATTATTTTACATTTATGATATTTTGAAATTTTTCAGATACTATAACCTAGCTCAAACTTGTTATCACACATGCTATTATATTTTTATTTATAGACTCTATGTGTAAAGATGACAAGTAACTTACTTTTTATTTTGCATGGTCATGAAAACTATTTGTGGTTTGTTTCTCTTTGTTGAATATACTCTTATTTATTTCCATAATTTTCTTATTAGCAGTGAAGATTTTACAAAAGTACTTATCTAAAATAGACTGTGGGTTTAATTTAAAAATGAATAAAGACATTTCTTGTGTGATAGTAATACTTCATTTCACCATTGAGATGGCTTTCACAGGATATAAACACTTGTCAAAAGTAATGAAATAACACACTTTACATGAAATTATTTTACTAAACACAAAAATTATATTTCAGGGATGTGAAAAATAAATGCTTAAAAATACACTCTGCATGCCAGTTGAATTAAAGAAAATATTCTCAGTTGTCAGAAAAACAGAACACAAATTTCCCATAGTCAAGTCGATAATTACATTATGCTGAGATTTTTTTTCATATCTGCGTAATTCTGTGGAAACTGCTTAGCCAAAGCTCATAATAATTCTTGATATGTGAATCTTGAAACATTCATGTTCATTATTAATACTCTAGAGTCACTAGTTTGAGGAGCCCTGCTCAGAGCAGATTTAAAGTATTTTTCTTCAAATTTTTTAAATTCCAAATATATTTATGATTTCTCTTAATTTGCAAAAAGTCTCATTTGAAAATTCACAAATACAACTTTGATAATCATTTTTATCCAACTTCAAAAAAATTTCATTTTTACTGATTTGAAGCAACAAATGCAAAATGATAACAATAAATGTGTAATTTGTCATTGATGTAAGAGAAAAGTTCTAGCTTGCTCTATAGACATATTATAATCAATGTTAGACACTTACGTTATCTTGCTAAAATCTCATCTCATTAACACTTTCTCATACTGTGATTTCAAATTCCAATAAGCGATTTTCAATTTCTCTGAACCTGTATGAGATTATTACTACCCTGTGAGTCACAAGGAGCATGTTCGTAGTTCTGGCCAATGGGTTTTGAAAAGTGAGGGGTCCCTCCCAGACCAAAGTGCTTGACAGTGAATTCTCTAGTTTTATCTGTTCTCTGTAACTTTAACTGAGGAGGCCAAAGGATTGGGCCAAATGTCATGCAATAAGTAATAATAAATTGGTCATTTTCTACTACAAAATATTTTTCAGACTTAAATTCAGGAAAGTAAAATAAATTCTGGAGTGCTGAGTGTCTGTTACTCAGTGTCTCCAAAAAAAAGTGCTAAGATTCTGGAAAAGACAGATTGGAGAGCATTCAAAGGGATTCTAAACCACATGAGATGAATAGGGGAACGATAGAGAAGGAGAAGTAAACAGGATTCACCGCTGCAGAAGAAATAGCTCACTGCTGCAGACTGGAGACAACGTGGTGTGGCTGGGGCAGCTGTGTAGCTGAGCTGGTGGGTAGGGAGTCAGCAAAAGCAATTTTGCTCCTCACCAGTAGACTGAGACCTGACCAGACCAGGAGACTGTAGTGCAGCCAGAAGCAGCAGTAAGAACATGAGACTGTTTACAGATCAGCCCACCCCACGGTCATTGGTTTGTGAGAGAACCATAATGTTCCCCACCTGCCTCCTACCCCGTGGCATAGAGTAGCAGCTGGGGGTGAACCTGTCGTTTTATCTTGAAGGGCATCAGGGCTCAAATTACCACAGCAGAACAGCCCTGAGCTAACTTCAGTGCCAGTGTCTGGGAGTGGAATGAATGAAGGGCTGTCCAGTTGCAATAGATATACCACAGTTGGACAGCTGACTTGGGGGAGCTCAGCTGAGAAGTAGGAGCTGGAACTCATGCTCCAAACCAGTGAATGGCAAAAGCCAGTCTTAGCTCTAGCTACAAACGACTACAATCAGCACCCTGTCCCTATGGCACAAGCAGGCAAGTACTCTTGTCTTTTCATTGGACTAGGGTACTATCTACCCCACCCATGGTTCACAGGCACAAGCAGGCAAGAAGCCTTGGGTGGTAACTAGACCAAAGAAATCCCCCCTTGCTCTGTGACCTGAGGTGCAAGCAAGAAATCAGCCTTGGGCAGAAGAAGTGCATCATCACCCTCCCTGTGACCAGCTGGCAATGTCCTTGGCTAGCAGTGGACAAGAGCACTCCCTATGCCCTACCACCAACTCATGTAAGAGGAGTCAATGGTGTGGCCATGATCAGGCACACACGCAGCAATAATCCTACTACACACTAGGTGGGGTTATACAGTACAGATTCTGGGTCTGACTAGGGAATTGACACCAAACTGGGGCACCAAAAGTCAGTTTTTCTTTCT
>NW_004955402.1:54860586-54861003 GCF_000276665.1 Chinchilla lanigera | reverse complement strand
CAGCTTCCCAAATTTTGGGCAATTGTCCTTAGTCCATCAACCTTGTTTCTACTATGCTTCTCTTCAGCTATTGCTCTGTTTTGCCCCTGTCCTTCTTAAATTCCCCTTCTACACAGAATAAATCTATCCTACCAAGGAGAAACCCATTGAATATAAGTTCCTGGTCTATGTTGGAGATTGTTATATAACTATAGATCTTACTCCTGTGGTTAGAGATACCAAGTTACCACATATTGCCAGTTTTTAACCTATGCTTGATGATATTGGTATTACTAATTGTAGTACTTTAGCTGAGATGCCAACTTGTTATAATAAATTGCTTATGCTTGTATGACAACACTTTGATAATCTGGGGTCACAATCTTTCCCATAGCACAAAGGACTGGGTGCTTAGCCAAATAAATAGCAACATGTCAT
>NW_004955402.1:54855617-54856559 GCF_000276665.1 Chinchilla lanigera | reverse complement strand
AAGGAGTTCAATTATCTTTATTTGCAGATGACATGATATTCTACATAGAAGACCCCAAAAACTCCACCAAAAGACTTCTAGATTTAAAAGCCTGATTCAGTACCATAGCTAGATACAAAATCAACACTCAAAAATCTATATGATTCCTAAAAGATAACAAAGTCATTGAGAGAGTTATTAGGGAAGCAACACCTTTCAAAAGAGCATCAGAAAAATGAAGTATTTAAGAATCAATCTAACCAAGGAAGTAAAAGATCTCTACACTGAAAACCAGAGTCCCCTGCAAAAGGAGATTGAGGAGGATATTAGAAAATGGAAAGATATCCCATTCTCTTGGGTAAGAAGAACCAACACAGCAAAAATGGCCATATTTCTAAAATTATCATATAGCTTTAATTCAACCCCAATCAAAATATCATTAACCTGTCTCACAGAACTAGAGAAAATATTCCCAAAATTCATTTGAAACCAAGAGAGACCTGAAATAGCAAAAAATAATTCTGGGCAACAAAAGCAAGTCAGGGACATCACAATTCCTGACTTGAAATTATACTGTGGCGCTACTGTGATAAGAAATGATATGGTACTGGCAAAAAATTAGACCTGAAGAGCAATGGAACAGAAGGAGCAGAAATAATTACAACAAAACATACTCGGTCATCTTATCTTAGACAAAGGAGCCAAACATCTTCACTGGAGGAAAGCCTCTTCAATAAATTGTGCTAGAAAAACTGGCTTTCCATGTGCTGAAAACTAAAGGCCAATGTATAACACCAGGCACTGTACTAAAATAAAAATGGATAAAAGATCTAAATATTAAAAGAGAAATACTAAATAATATGGAAGAAAGAATAGGTAGAACTCCTGCACACACTGGTGTAGACAAAAACTTCATGAACAAAACCCTGACTGCATGTGAACTACAAAAATGAATCAACAACT
>NW_004955402.1:54824496-54855127 GCF_000276665.1 Chinchilla lanigera | reverse complement strand
GAAAGGCAACCCTTCACTTTTGTTGGGAGTGTAGATTGGTGCAACCACCTTAATAGAATTCCCTTAAAATAGAGAGAAAACAGTCAAAACACAAACAAAAAATCAACATACATTTGGACCTATATGAGGCAGTTGTTCCTGGATATCTTTATTTTGCTGAAGGTCAGTCATAAAGTTTTCATCTTTTAGCCCTAAATGGAGGTAAATAAATAGAGCAAAGCATGCCATGTGCAGTGGCACCCGCCTGCAGCCCCAGATATTCAAGGTGGTGTGCCAGGAGGATCACATGCCCAGTGCCAGGCTGAGATATTTAGCAGGATGCTGTCTCCCAAAAGGAGGGACAGGGACTCATTGGTAGAACACTTGCCCAGCACGTGTGAGACCCTGGATTCAATTTCTAGTGCCCTCTCCCAATCAAAGTGAAGTTTCAATTACCTACTTCGTTTCTGCAGGAAAGGGAAAAACATTGTTATAGTGTCCTGCTGTTGATGAGATGTTAGCAATAGACAGTTGCCTTTGCCTTTACTTTTCTTACTTGACAGAATAAAGTATTGATAACATTAAAAAAGAATTAAATTAAGTGTGTTTTCTATTTAATCTACATTCATGTGGTTCATAAAATGACAGAATTAATTTGTTTTAATATGAAGTCATTTGGTAATTACTATGATTAAAAATGTTTGAACCTCAAACAACATACTTGTAAATATGTTAGGCTTGCTCATTTTTCCAAAATCACATTTCATAAAAGCACCAAAAAACAGAAAGAAAAATTCGTATTTACTATTCCATGTATTCTAACACTAGTTGTTCCTAATATAGCTGAAAATATAAATATGCCTCAACTAAAATTCAGAGTATTATAAACACTAGATGGGTTTGGTGGTGAATGCCCGTGGACACACACTTGGAAAGCTGAGCAAGAGTGTCACAACTCTGAGGTTACCCAGAGTAAACCAGCAAGATTCTGTCTCAGAATAAGAATTAAAAACAATGAATAAAGGCCCAGAATGAAGCTCAGGAGTAGATGGCCTCTAAATTCCAACCATAGTAGTGAAATAGAAAGGGGAACTGAGAAAGAGGCGTGGGGAAAGGAAGAGTGAGAGACTGAGATCTTTTCAATGTGTTACACAATTTATTGGACTCTGATGAGTCATTTATCACTCCAGTAATTGATAGTATTCTTTTACTTTAGCTGAGCTTTAAAATGTTGCACTTTATTTTTTAAAACACAAAATCTATTCAATCAAAAGTCTGTACTTTGTGTCATGATTTTTTGAACATTAAACTTGCTGCAGTAAACTAGCACGATTTCTGAGATTAAGAATAGTGTATTTAAAACTTACAATTTGACCAATGATAAGCCATTTATTCTGCACCTAAGCAGTATGTTAAAGCCTAAGATAGAGGTCAATGTGTTCTAAAATTTTTAGAACTAGAAATCTACGGGAAGAGAATCCACCAAACATATGAGCAGTAACTTTGCAAACTCACAACCTGAATTTCAACCTGAAAACAGTTGCCTGTGAAGTCCACAGCTTGATCCTAAAAGAAGGTAAAATACATTCTGTGTGTAAAATCACTGATACAATAAGCTATTTATGCCTTACTTAAGCATGCAGTTTATAGGGCTCACTACTAAATGATGTTAAGTAAAACAGAAGAAATAAATTTATCATTAGATTATACAATTTATGTAGTTTTTTTTAGAGAATAGCAAATGAAAAACAAACAAAGAAATACAGCAGTACAAGCATACCAATATCACAAACATAAACAAATCAAAGCAAGAACATTCAAAGTGATAGAGTCTCAAGACAAAATAATATGAATCAACAGTGGTTGTTACATTACATACCGCTATCCTCAAATACATTGCTCAGATTACCAGATGTAAGAATGAAAGACAGCTGAAACCATTATAGGGTAGCAACACAGTTTGTTATAGCTAGATCTTGGAAACAACCCAGATGCCCATCCACTGAGGAATGGATAAAAAAGATGTGGTATTTTTATACAATGGAGTGTTACTCAGCTATTAAAAAACGATAATCTTGAGGCTTTTGTAGGTAAATGGATGCAACTAGAGACCATACTCACAAGTGAAATAAACTGGACCCAGATGGGTAAACATCATATTGTCTCCTTAGTGAAGGAACCTGAAAGACTAGGTAATACTCAAAATGTACAATAGATGATAGGAAAGGGAAAGAAATTGCTCAAAGGAAGGAACGACTGGGATGAGGGAAAGAAGAAAAAAGAAAGAAGGAAGGCAAAACATAAATATATATATACAAATAGCTGCGATGACTATTGCTGTTGTCTGATGGTGTATTGAAATGAACAGTTAATGCTCACAATTTTGTATGTTCTGATCGACTTTGCATGCTTGTGTCTGGTGGTCTGAGCAACTGATTTGAAGGTAACAACATGCAATGGAATTACAATGGTGAACTACCATCTTGTTTAGTGAGACTCTGTATTATCTCTACTATTTTATGTAGTTTTGTGAAATGTGGTGCAATACGTGAATTTTAAACAATTTCCTATTGATGTCATCTATGAAGATCTCCAGTAAATACATTTCAAGGCATACATTGTGTTTTTAATGTTTCCCTTAATCATCAAATTTTTGTTCTTATAAACCATGGCTATTCAAGAAATCTTCGATAGACGACTCTGATTTTTCTACTAGGCAAAAATATTTTGTTCTACCTTGAAATACTTCATTAATAAAACTAAGATCAGGACTGGGGATTTACCTCAGTGGCGCAGAGCCTGGCTTGGCAAGTGCAAGGTTGAGAGTTAGATTCCCAGTACCGGAAACCACCCCTGCAAAAAAAAAAAAAAACCTTAGATGAACTGAGTATTTTTAAAAATGCTTTTAAAAAAATGTTTCATGTGAGTTAAGCATGCTGTGCTGCTGTTAAAATTTAAAACTAGTGCCCAAGATTGAAATTACATAATTTAAGTTTTGCAGTTACTATTTGTTCTAAGAATGCTGGAGTTAGTACATCCATTGACTCTATATCTATTTCATCCTCTATATCAATTTTGTTTTCTACTGTACATTTTCAAAACCAGAAATCAATGTTATTTAGGACTGACCCTAAAAGAATTCCCAATGACTAAAAGTGGGATAATTTGGGCAACAAAATAAACAATGATAGGACAAGGTTATACATAAATATCCATGAGTTTATACTGACATAAATAATTAACTGTTAAATGAATAGAGGATGAGGGGAATATATTCTCCATAGATTATAAATAAGAAATATGAACTAAATAAGAAAAATAGAAAATCATCATTGGAATATGAAAGTCAAAACTGATGCACACATATCTCACAAGTTCTTTACTGAAGTAGGTTTTGTAAAATATTAGATTAATATTCCTGAAAAGTATAAAAGTCAGGAAACAAAAGGAAATACAAAGAACCTAACATCTACTAGAGAAGACTAAAAAGGAATGAATAGAATTCAAAATTTGTATTTGATATTTGATCTTGGACTGTAAAGACATTAATGGAAGACCTAATGAAATACAAATAAAGCCAGATCTAGGCAATAATGTTCTACCAGTATTTTTCCTTCATTTCTTAATATTAAATAATTTTAGAAGAATACTGGAAGATGACAGTATGAAAATTTTCTGTACTTTTACAACAGTTCTGTAAACTTAAATTAATTGAAAGTAGTGTAATTTGTGTGTAGAGAACACGATTTTAGACATATAAAGTATTTTACTATAATGTATTTGATAATTTCAATAGAAGGTATTTGTATACGGATCCTAAATGTCATCTATAAAAGGAAGTTAGTGTTCAATAATTTTAAATAATTATTTTTCATAATAAATACTTTCTTGTGCCTCAGAAGAGTCTTTAAAGATAGGATATTATGAAACTAACTGTTGACACTTTCTACATGTGAGTAACTATGTGAGTGCAAATTAGTTAAATACTTGATTGGGAAAATACACCTCATGAATTGAAAACAGTACCAACTGTGACTTCAAACAAATTTTATTGTTTTGAAACATTGTGGTTTATCCTCCTCACGAATATTGCTATATCTACATTTAATAGTAATATGAGTTGTTTTCTTTCTTGAAGTGTGGTTGGGTTTTTTTTCTTCCTCTCATCCTGCTTTTAAAAATAATAACAATTTCATACATTCACCACTCCACTGTAGATTGCTAACCCCAAGGCTGTGAATGCAGTTCACGTTATCCAGACTAACTATCTCCTTTTATTATGTTTATCCTCCCTGACAGGCAGCTTGCCATTCTCACTTTACAGTGAAATGCTTTCCGTTTAGGTCTGTCTACAAGCTCCTGGGGAATGAGCTTGCCCTCCTCTACATTTTTATACATCTAAATTTTTTCTATTGAAAATCTAACCTAGTACATGGTAGAAAATGAAAACAAAATTACTATAAAATAAAATATACAGTCATACATGCACATACGTATTTATATGTGCGCACCCATGTGTGTATTACTTATTTTACTTACCAGAAATTATTCAGACGTTAGAGCTTTGGTTCATCTATCAGCCTATGTGCTCAGGATATGTTCATCAATTGGTTTATTAAGGTTTACTCATATTTCTAACTTGGCTTTTAAATAGAATTATTGTTTATTCTATAATTTCACAGAAAATATGCTTTCAAAATGTACTTGTAGAGTATCATGGTGCACGCCTGTAAAGGCAGCGCCTGGGAGGCTGAGGCAGGAAGATCACTGCACATTCAAGGACACCCTGGACTGCACTGCAAGATTGTGTCTGACAAAAATAATAAAATAAGTTAAAATGTCCCTCTGGGGTATGTGTGACTCTGCCTGTTTAAAAAAGTGCACTTGTAAAGCAAATGTTTTGTCACCTATTTTGCAGATATATTTATATATCATACCTACTTGTGCATTTTATGATGATATCAGGACCAACCAATGATATTACTTTCATGTAAGGCTGAGAAGTAAGGGTGTGTGTGTTCATGTGTGTGTGTGCATGTGGAGCAAAGAGAGAGAGGCGTTAGAAGGGACGATAGTTAAGAAAGGATCACTGGGAGAAATAAGAGAGTCAGTCTGCTTTTGTAATATGCTAAGCTCAGGGTCTTCGAAAATAAAGATATAAACACAAACTGGCTGAAGCACATAGGCAGGAGGAGGACAATAAAGATTTAAGTTAGTAAACTGATTTTCATAATGGCTTCTTTGATATATTGTTAATTCAGAGTGTAGACAACCCATTTTTAAGAAAAACTGCTATTATAAAGAGAAGTAATATTATAATACATATTTTTTATTTTTGTTGTCTCAGACATACACACTCTGACTTCCCTTACATTTTTCATATTTTGGTGTCAGATTATTGCTCAATTTCACAGCTAGTAACAATGCATATTTTTTTTCTCATGGTTCCAACAGGCAAGGAGTCCAGACACGGAGTGCACCTGGCATTCTGTTCAGAGACTCTCAAAGCTGCAGCCATTGTGTGAGCTGGCCTGCAGTCTCATCTGAGGAAAGTTTCAGCAAAGGAAAGCTCCGTCTCTGCACTGAAGGTGCTGTGTGAATTCCTCTTCTCAGAGTAAAAACACCAACGTACCTGCTGACCGATGGCTGTGGACCACTCAGCTCCTCAGTCACCTGCAGTTCCTTATGACAGTCCCGATGTCACTCAACACAGCAGTTTGCTCATTTAAGACTAGGATAATCTTTTGTTCTTGTCTGCTAACATGGACAATTATATCACACAAGCAGCCATTCCTGCCATATCATAGTTAATGAAGATAATGAAAGTGGAAGCCGCTAGTCAAGTTATTGGTTGCATTGTGTCCTAGAAAACTTACCTGCTGGTTTCAACTCCTGGTAATTCAGACTGTGACTATGTGTAGAAAAAGAGAGAGTTGAAATAAATGTGGCATGGGTTCCAAATGCTATATAATTGGTGTGTTTTATAAGAGATTAGGACACAGATGTGAAGGCACTGGCCAGGGGGATGTATGAGAGAGATATGTAGATATAAAGGATTTTTCAAGTCACACACCAAAAACTTCCTGGAATGCAAGCTTAGAGATTAAAAGTTAGTTTTGATGGCCACAATTCCAAATAAGGTAAAAATGCATTGCCTTAAGGAAGGAATGCTGTGATCCTTTCCTCCCTTATGACTTGGATTCACCCTAAGGTCAATCATGGAATACCACCCTAACCTTCTTCTGTTCTCCCTGGTTCTATCAATAAAAAGCCATACAAGCTTCAATGTCTTTATGAAACTCATCATGATGAGGTTCTTGGAGTTGGAGTTGGAGATTGACTCTAAGTAATCTCTTATCCTTTGCACCATGGCACAATATAAACTGACAGACAGATACAGAGGAAAGACTATCTAAAGAGCTAAGGAGATGTTCATCTGCAAGCCAATGACAGAGCCACAGAAGACACCTCTTCTGACACTTTGGTCACAGACTTCTATCTTCTAGACCAGTAAAAAACCAAAAAAATTTTAGTGCTTAAGGCTTGGGTTGTGGTACTTTGTTACAGCAGTCCTAGCAAATGAAGATACACAGGCATGCTGCTTAATAGTGATACAGGAAAATAAAAACTCCCAACCTGAACGATATCTAGGATGAGCTCGTGTTCTTTAAAATCGAAGAATGAATTTTAGGAGCAACGGAGGTTAAGAGGTTAACTAACAGAGGTTAACTAATATATATTTAGTTTTAAAGAGAGTAGTAAATGAGAAACAAAGAAATAGAACAGCAGCAGCAGAATATATTTATTGAGGGAAAGAAAGCTTCTGTCCAAGAGAGGGACAGAAGGGGGCCCAAGTGTGTTGCCAAGGACCCTGCCCCTCCCAGGGACTTTATAGAACAAAACCCCTAAGTTAGGCGGGTCCAAGACAGGGGAAAAATGGGAAATTACAAGGTGGGCATGAGGTGGGACAAAACTATGGTCAGCCAATAAGATTACAAGTATAATTGTTCAGGTAAAATTGAGTAAACTGGGATCAAATGGGGAAGTGAGTCACGTACAAAGTGGTCATGAATACAGAACAGGGGCTTTTCCTGTTGGGGGTTGGGCTAGTGACTCTTTCTGTCTGTTTGAAGGTGGTTGTTACCTATTTAGAATATCAATTCCTGATGTTTTCACCTAGGGAGGTATGTGGGTGCATTTGTTTAGTCCTTTTGTCTTGAGGTCTGGCCCACAGGTATCTTATCTTGTCTTTTATGTTGGCTCCTTTGAGGGCCTGGCCCTGTCTGACTGCCTATAATATTTCTATCTAACTCAGCTAACTATAACAATAGAAATCTTATAACTGGAGCCAAAAAGCTTTAGGATAGTAACAGGTATGGTTTCTAATCAGCCAATCAGATGCAGCAATTGTGTCACGCTCTATCTTTGTGGCAGCTCAAGAACCTGTGTCAAAGGCAGGTGGAAGTCTGGTCTCAGCCAGAGGTCTCCCTGTGTCCACTTCCCTTGGGGTGTACACTACAGACAAGAGACAGAAGAATGTGAATCTTCACTACACCAGCGACATCAGCAGCCCCTTCCTATGGAAGCCAATTGGATTCAGTACTTAAAATAAACATAAATTCATGAAGTAGGGAAGCCAAAAAGTCTCCAGACTTTACTGGAATCTTAGGTCCTGATGACTTCTAGAAGCAGATCTTTGTTTTAATTTTGAATATTAGCCCCAGAAAACCTAGAGAATTTAATCATTAGTTTGGCTTACAATGCAAGAATTAAGATGTAAGGAGCAGTATGGAGAAGAAAAAAATAGTAAAATCTTAATATTTTGACAATGCTGATTATTTCTACAGCCCTCTTGAGGGATATTATTATTTATATTCTTAATTAAAGGCTGCTTCTCTGGCAACATTCAAATTCTCGTGAGAAATCCAGTGCTGTTTTACTAAAAAGGCACTGAAGCATTTCGTGTGCATGACACACTATGAAAAGCAGACCTTAGCATCATTCCTGAATGCCTCTTAATAGAGACTCCATGTGTCTAAAAGATGCACTGGATTTTTTGATTTTCCAAAGCTACTGCTCTGTCCAAGTGTTATAAGTTAATAAATCCTGAATCCAGATAATAATTGAAGTTTTATATCTTTTCTGCAAAAAAGGACCCTGGATCTCAATTCACCATGGATTTCCTAGATTAAGTTATTTTCCTGATTTAAAAAAACAAAAAACCAAGCAAACAAACAAACAAAAAAACCTCTTAGGAGAGAGAACTTTATCTTTAGAGAGGTAATAAGATCTGAATGGTTTTTAAATAATACCCTACAGCAAAACAATGTACCAAAGGCTATCATTTTAATTGTTTTACACAGATATGCATATTCCAGAGTTACCATAAGCACCATTGAAAGCAAGGATGGATATTAAGAACATTTTCCTGACTTTAAAGATTTTAGGTACTTGAGGCTGTCTTGTAGCCATGCTTTAGCACCTGAATATAACGTCACATACACAGTATATATATGAACTATTTAAATCAAAGGAACACATTTTAAATTACTGTGTCTTTCCTTTCATTCCTTACTTGTTTGATATCACATTATTAGGAATATGTAAATATGCTAATAGGAGTAGAATTTTTCCTCTCTATGCCTGTCTAACACAAATACGTAAGTTTGATATATATTTCTAAAGTGTAAGGGGCTGGGGATTTAGCTCAGTGGCAAAAGCACCTGCCTGGCAAATGCAAGGTCGTGAGTTCGGTTCCCGGTACCGGAGAAAAACAAACAAACAAAAAAAAAGTGTAATTTTCGGTTTCAAATATAAACCCAAAACTTTACAGGACAACACATAGGGAATTTTAACTGGATCCAGGTATATTAATTAGTTCAACTTAGGATATAATTTCTCTCTGTCTTGGTTACTTTTCTCTCGTTGCTGGGACAAAATACCTGAAATTAAGGAAGGAAAGGTTTATTTCGTTTACAGTTTCTGGAGGTTTTAGTCCATACTTGGCAGGTTATAAGGCAGAGTGGCACATGGCAGAGGGCTACAGCTCATGGTGGCAGAACACAGCAAAAACAACAAAAAACGAAAGCAAGGAATCCCAGCAAGCAGCCTCTTCCTCTCCCTTACATATGCAAACTATCCACCCCAGGGTGGGTGGAGCTCTCACACCCATAATCAGTCAAACTCTAAAAGCCCGCCCTATGACCGCATGAGGCTTTGGGGGAACACCCAGACACAAACCATAACGTTCCACCCCTGGCCCCCCAAAGACTCATGCCCATCCCTTTATACGAACAACATTTAGTCCATCTGCAAGAGTTGCCAAAGTCCTAACAGTTTCAGCATTGCTAAAGAATCCAAGTCCCAAGTCTCCTCCAAACTGTAAGGCAAATTCTTAGCTGTGAGCCCCTGTACAAATGAAAAGTTAAACATTTCCAACATTCAATGGCACAAAATAAGCAGTACCATTCCAAAAGGTACAAACAGGGGGACACAGAGCATGGGAACCAAAGCAAGTCCAAAATCCAGCAGGGCTAACATTATGTCTTATAGTTCCATGACCAGCATCTGAAGCAATCTGTGGCACATTGTGAGCTCCAAAGGGCTTGCATGAGTCCACCTCTGTGGCACTTCTGGTGGTTACAGCTTCCACGGCTTCTTTCTTAGGCCTGCTTTGCTCCCTCCTTGCAGCTTTCCTCAGATGATCCACAGTCCTGGCTTTTCTAAAGTTCTGAAGTCTCCAGGGCACCTTTTGCTTCATACTCACAGCTTCACACACTGCCCCCTCAGGCACACACTGCCTGGCCTCCCTGGCCTTCTGAAATCTGGATGGAAGCCTCTTAAACCTCAGAACTCTTGTATTCTCCATACACCTAAAGCCAGGGTCACGTGGATGATGCCAAGGTCTGCTGCCACCTGGAGCAGTAGCCAAGCTTTCCTCTCTCTTGGCCACAGGGGTTGAGTGTCTGGATCACTGGGCACTCTGAATCCAATTCTGAGGAACAGATCCTCTATGCTGCCACCATTCTGGAACATGGTGCTCAGCAGCTTCCTTCTCAAAGCAAGGTCTTTCACCTTTGCCATGTTGAGGTTGCAAAGGGTGGAGACTTGCTGCTTGTGATACCCTCAGGCTGTCTTTTTCATTCTCTTGTTCCTTCTCAGCAGTGGAGATCTCCTCAGCTCCACCTTTGCAGTTCACAGCTTTACTGGAGCTTCCTTTCTGGCCAATCTCACAACATTTTAAATCATCCTGCTGGGCTCTTTGTTCTTGATTCTCAATATAAATCTGGCTAAAAGCCCCCAACAATAGCCATGCCACTGCCCCAACATTCGACTGCCTTGAAATTTCTTTTGCCGGATTAATTAGTCCACTGCCTCCCTTAATCTCAGTCTTAGGCAAAGTCTCTGGACAAGAGCAAAATGCAGACAAACTTTCTGCCAAGCCATAACACACATCATCTGGAGTCCAACAACCAGTGCAGTCCTTCTTCCCAACAGAAACCTCCCGAACCCGGTCTTTACAGGCAAAATTTCTCTCAGTCTTCTGGGCTTCTGAGCTCTGACTAGAATCTCCCAGACAGAACAGCTGAAGGTGTTCTAGTGCTTCTCTTTCAGGCGACAACTCCAAACCTTTCCAAATACTTCCCACAAGCCATTTCCAAAGGCTCTTGAACCACATGTTCATATATAGTCATAGTCACAGCAATGACCCCACTCCTCTGGTACCAAATTCTGTCTTGGTTACTTTTTTCTCATTGCTGGGACAAAATACCTGATGCCCAAAATTAAGGAAGGAAAGGTTTATTTTGCTTACAGTTTGTGGAGGTGTTAGTCTATACCTGGCAGGTTATAAGGCAGAGTGGCACATGGCAGAGGGCTACAGCTCATGGTGGCAGAACACAGCAAAAACAACAAAAAACGAAAGCAAGGAATCCCAGCAAGCAGCCTCTTCCTCTCCCTTACATATGCAAACTATCCACCCCAGGGTGGGTGGAGTTCTCACACCTACAATCAGTCAAACTCTGAAAGCCTGCCCATGACCACATGAGGCTTTGAGGGGACACCGAGACACAAACCGTAACACTCTCATACGTTGTTTTCAAGAAACATTTTCCTGAGACAAGTAATTTGGAAAACAAGAGCTGCTGTGTCTTGATATCATGTCCCAAGTGGAGCTGCTGCCTTAGTGCACTTAACTTTGAATTTTGCCATAATAAAGGCACTTGCTTATAACCCAAGAAGAAAATGATCTTTAGATAATTACTGAATGCAATATATATATATAATATATAATTATATATATAATCAAAAACTTTAGAAAAGCAAGTAAATATAAAATCATGTAATTATGGATGTGGTTTCACATTTATTTCCCTCATATGGCGTGAATATTTTCTCTACCCTGACATACACAAATGCACTGTTCTTCACAATATCCATTTCAAAAAATATTATGATGTTTATATATAAGAGGTTATAATAGTTAAAATATGAATAGTCACTGCCAGGGAACTTTCCGTGTGTCTTGCACCGTAATTACACATTAAAATGAAAAACCTACTTTTAAGCTCACAGGTTACAATTTAATTAAAGTCTAAGATAAGTACAATTCCTCAGTTCCTGGTCCTTTGAAGATGATTTTCTAAGTCATCATAAAATTCTCTATAGGTTTATATTTCTTGTAGCAAAGTTTGGATTAATTGAACAGCAATGACAAAGAGTATACCAGCTTAATAAACAGTCTTCTGGAAAACCCCCTTGCTAATGAATAACCCGCTGTGACCAAGGTTCTATGGGCTAAGGACCATCCTGTGCAGTATGCAAATCTACCTCATTACCTGACAGCCTTGCTTCCTCTCTATCCTTTAATTATAACTTGGCTGTCTTTTCTTGGAAAACAATACAAACTGAAATAAGGAAAAGGAAGTGTTATTTAAAATGGAACCCTGGAAAGATTTTATTCACTGCATTTAAAACTTTATATTCATTATATTGAAATGATTCATAACTGCATTTTATCAAGTTTATGCAAATGCAGAAATGGATTAAATGAAAAGATGTGCCCATTACCCAGATTAGCAGGATCTTATTATCTTCTTCAAATATACATACTGTTTTAGAAAATTTGTAGCCAGGATTAAAACTTTTCATATTATTCTAGTAACAAACTTTTCCTATTTTATGTTTTGAAGGACAAGTTGGTATTGGACATTTTGATACCATGATTAACCAGAAGGTATCATACTACATATTGCTAGCCTGAGAATATGTCAAATTGAAACTTGGAAGTATAATTTCCACTGAATGTCTATGTGAAAGCATCCAGTTCGGGTAGAATTCAGAAACAATAAGCAAAAAAGCATAGAGACAAAGTAAATTGAGGCACATTACTTTCATAATTCCAAATAATAATATATAAATGTTTAACTAATAGAAATAATATATTTAATACTGATTTTCTACATAAGAAACTAGTGATACAAATTTTTTAAAAATTGTTCTAAAGTTATATTTCACCATGTGAATTATGCACATGAATATGTGATGTCCACTAGAAATGAACTATAAATAGTTTAGATCAAATTGGAATAACTTCTGGATATTTGGGGTGAAAATATACACATAATTTTTTGTTTTGTTTTGTGTTTTTGAGGCAGGGTCTCATTATGCAATCCAGGCTGCCCTTGAACTCACTATGTCACCCAGGTTGGCCTGGAACTTACAGCCAGCTCCCACCTCAACCTCTTTAGTGTTGGAATTTTTTTTTTTTTTGGTTTTTTTTTTTGGTTTTTCTCCGGGACCGGGAACCGAACTCACGACCTTGCGCTTGCCAGGCATTCGCTTTTGCCGCTGAGCTAAATCCCCAGCCCCCTAGTGTTGGAATTACTGGCATGGACCACCATGCCCAGCTACCCTTCTAGTTTTATTGGTTTTGTCTGAATAGCAGATACCTGTTATTCATACGTCAGTATATAACTGAACCTCTGATATGTTTACTATTTATAAAACATCAGTAGTAAAATGAATCCCTTCATTCTATTATTTTTCAGTAAAATATAGAAGATATATACCTACCTATACACACACATGTATGGATGCTCACACACATACACACACATTTTGCTTTTTCTGTACTGAAAAAGCCATTGTAAGGTTAAAATTTGATAAGTTGAAAATGCACTTAATGCACCTTAACATTGCAGTGCATCATAATATCACTAATTTTTTCTCATGCTCAAGACTCACTCCTTGGTGACTGGGAAATCTGCTTCTCAGCATCACCAGAAGGTATCATGCCACGTACTGATAGCCTGAGAAAAGGTCGACTTGACACATGGAAGTATAATTTCTACTGAATGTATATAGTTTTCCCACTATCATAAAGTCCAAACATCATAAGTCAAACCATTATAGCCTGGGGACCATGACTATAGATGGTCATACAAGCACATATATCCATAATATATATTTGTGCTGCATATACACGTATATTTATATATCTTACACATGTATCCCCCATACACAAATATATATATATATATATATATATATATATAAAATATGGATAAATATTTGTTTGTTTGTTTTTGTCTTTTTGAGACAGTCTCACTATGTAGTTCAGGCTGGCCTTGAGCTCACTTTGTAGCCCAGGGCGGTCTCAAACTTCTAACAATCCTCGTACCTCAGTGTATGTATCTTATTTTCTGATTTGGCATTTACAGTACAGTAAATTATACTTATGAAAAATAAAGATAGAGGATAGAACACCTTGGTTTGACCAATGTGATGGTTTGAATAATTGGTACGTGTTCTAGTCTATGTATAAAAATAAGTGTACATCTTCCTGGGTTCATGAAATACTTGAAATACACAATGTGTGTGATCAGTTGGGAGAGGTAGGAAGGAGACAAGCTTCAATTGGTCAGGGAAGAAGATGAGTTGAGATAAACTTCAAGGTATGATTATAAAAAGCTGGTGAGACACAATGAAGGTTGAGCCTGCAAGTGGTGTTTTATAGCACCCAAAATGAAGTAGGGCAGATTCCTGACTTGACCATTCCACAGCCCTTGGGCCATGCCTTCGACATTAAGTTTTCTTTTCTGCAAATTGAAGAAGTCCTGGAATTCTCTTATTGCTCTAATCAAGTGTCAAATTTGAGACTTTTAATCTTCATTAAGGATGATGATAGCTCTTCCTACAAAAAATGCAAATTTTAAAAATGATTATTGAAATATGAAATGAGGTTAAAGCTTGTTATGCCAATGAAATGCAAATCAAGACAACACTGAGATTTCTCTTAACTGTAAAAACAAGCAAAGCAGTTCAGTTTAATTTTACCTAAAAATTACATAATGCGAATTGTCAAGGGTATAGAGTATTTGAACACTAATATCCTGTATGTAAAAATTAAAAATAACTTAATATTATCAGAGGGAAATTTTGTCATCCTAAAATAGTTGATGTTTCATGAGTTCCACATCAGAAACATTACTAATATTCTTGCAATTCATGAGATTTTTTTATTTAAAGATTTGAATTTATCTCTTTCATCTCTACTTATACTACAGGAATGAGTTCTTTCATTTTAATTATTGTCACAAATATAACAAATTTAAATAGCACCAAACACAACTGAATGATAGGGGTGAAGATAAAACTTTGCTGAATCAAAAGGGATACCTACTTTTATTGGTCATGCTGAATAGGCCAAATAAATACTGGACTAGAAGCCTTTCCATACGAAATATGTTTAATACAGTGAATTCTAGTAATAACTAAACGTAGTGAAAATAAAAAGAGATGAATTTGACAATAGAATTAACAAACGAGATTTTATTTTTTGACATTTTAAAATCCAAATGTTGCCTTATAATGTATGTCTCCTGTGATTCCTGGGGTGACAAAATGAGTCAGTTTCAACTTTTACAAAAAAAGAAGGTGTGACTAAGTGTGGTCATTTTCCAGTCTATACATACAGGATGTGCTAAATCCAATTTAAGGAGGGGGATTTAAACTACTGTAGGAAAACATAAAAAAGTAAAGAACACAAAATATAAATAAAATAAATGTGATAATAAGTAGACATCTTAGATAATTTATTTATTGTAAATGTAATGCTCATCTTCTGTGCTTGAAATTGCAACATCTTGTAGGTTTCCTATTTTTGAGGCATTGGAGATACTAGTAGGGAGATTGGAGATATCAGTAATAACACATATGCTTGAAGAAATGTTACTCTGGCGTACAACTAGAAATCAAAACAACTTCCTGTTTAAGACAAGGACACAGCAAATACAGCAAGCCACAGAGTAGAATTTGGTTGTCTGTCCTGCAATAGTGCTTCAACAAGTGCAATTTATGAAATTATTCCCTATTAAAACTAAAATTCCTCAAAGTGTTTGGGGATTACAATTAGAGAGTTCCTTTTTTAATTTTTGTTTTTTTGTACTGGGAATCAAACTCAGGACGTTTTGCTTGCCACTCAAGTGCTTGTGCTGCTGAGCTACAGCATGGGCTTGGGAAATATAATTAATGTATCACATACATGCACCCAAAATGTCTATTTGAAAAGATAATGCCATATAAGCATGCCCAATATATACAATTTTATCTGAATGAGTTTTTTGAAATGATAGATGGTGTTGCTCCCACATTGAATTTTGAAATTAAATAGCATTCTACCTTGATTCCAGACTTCTAATTTAATCCTCAAGAGAAATGACAAATTATGTAGTGATTGTTGTACCCTGAATGCAACTGATTAGCTTACTTTACAATTATAGGAACTTTGATAAATATAGTGAGATAGTTTTAGTTGATAATGAGTTATCACATGAGTTCAGTGTGCCAGTGTCTTGACATAGCAAGTAGGAATTTTCTTTTTTTAATTTTGCAAATGAATTTGCAGAGAAAAAAAATTTTGCTTTGTGCAAATTATTGGCATGATTTGGATAATTTACAGCTAACCATGTTACTCTACTAATTGTCATTTGGCATTTTTCTTAGATAGAAAATCTCATAAAGATATTTTGCAGATGGTGTGCTCCAACGGTGAGAGCCAATAGGTTGTACACCCAAATTTTCAATATGTCATAACATGAAACACCCTCAGATCCAGTGACATATGGCTCCAGGTTACTGCAATAGAGCATACCATTTTCAAGCTATGCATTAATACAAACGAGTGATAGAATGTGTTCAAAAGGTTTAAAATTGCACTAAAAGAAACATTGTCATGAATCTCCCTCAGAATGCTCCTGCTTCTTCAAAGACACTACTCCCATCATTCTTCCTGCTTTCTGAAGCACTTCTGAAAGTCCTCATTCTCCAGTGTCCTTAAGCACCTTCTTGGCTGCTGCAGAGTTTTGAATTGATTAAAAATATTTCCTTTCATGTTAACTTTACTTCAAGAAGACCCAAAAGTTGCCTGGTGCCAGATCCAGTGAATAAGGTTGAAGACAAGCCGTGCAATTTTAAAGAGCTCGACTTTCTGATGGGTGCCACTGAGCCATGGCATTCATCATATTTTTTTTTCACACCATAAAAAGCTGTTCATGAAAGATGACTTCCAGAACTGCTTCAGAAAGACTGATGGGAAAAGTGTGCTCAAGGTGAGAAAGATTATTTTTAGAAGGATAAATGACAATGAATCTTTTAATATCATAAATATTTTCTATTTCAACATTCAACATATAGTTTGATCACCTCAAATAGCTTTTAGTCTTTTAGGCTCTTTATATTTCAACTGAGATATATTCTTTTTCTTTGAAACATTTTCTTGTATTTGTATCCTCAGTACCTGACACATATTTTTTTGCTAACTAGGTACATAGTGAGCACAGACTGCTTCTTACATTTAGTAGAGAATATAGAGTGCAGAGTCCTGAAACTAAGGAGAAATCATGTCAGTTTCTGAAGCCACCCCTCTTTCTTACCTGGATATTTTGCTCTGACAAATGGGTGGCTCCGGTTCCAATTCATCTAGAGATACAGCTTGGTTATTGCAGCCCTTCAGGCTAAGCAGCTCAGTGATTTTTCAAATAAGAATTTAAATCAGTGTTGTTATCTGAATTTTGGAGAACTATAAATAGACCAAAGCATCAAGCCTCCTTCTTTTAGAATATAGAAGATAAAAGTAACTCCTCTTCATACACTATCTACTTATAAATAAATGGAAATAGAATAGTACAGAACCATAAGATATTATTGGAGATAATTTACATCAAGGAGCTCAGTGTCAATTGTTGTAAATAAAAATTTGAAAGTTGTCCATAATTTTCTTTGATAACATTTGGGATGATAGTTGTGATATATGGGACATTTGAGGCAAGAATTATTTATTTTGTCTAAGTAAGAACATCAATCTGCAAAGCTAACGTCATCAATTCACACTGGACTGAAAATGTCTGTATTTGACCTTCGACCATAAAAATATTATTTTGTTGACAACTGAATTCTAAGCTGCAATATTTAAAAATGTTGCATGATGACTTTCATTATTATTGATTAGAAATTGCTTGCATATCTAACAATTATTTTTAAAACAAAATATTTTTTCTCTCAACTATACTTAATATCTTATGGTTCTGTACTTTCTTCACTGACTATATTGTTGTGGTGCCTCTTTATCTAAGGCTTCATTTATTTTATTCATTTTTATAAAGAGACATAATGAGCCATTATCTCCACTTTATTTTTCTGCCTTATTCAAATAAAAATAAAGGAAAAGAATATAAGTGAGACATATCCAGCATTTCTATATTTATTTATTTTACATATGCTTATGCTTACATGTTTTGCAAATATTTGCTGCATTTTATGGCTATTATGTGTAAAGAATTACACGGGTTTAGCTGGGTGTGGAGTGCACACATGTAATCTCAGCACTCTGAGAAGCTGAGGCAAAAGAATTTTAAGTTCAAACCCAGCTTGAGCATTTTAACAACCTAGCAAGGCCATTCTCAAAAATGAAAGTAAAAGTTAAGACCTGGAGATGTAGCTTAGTGCAAAGGTTCTTGGCTAAGTCCTTGATACAAAAGGGAAGTGCAAATGTTTGCAGACCATTGGTAGTGTGTCCTATGCTTCTCAACTTTAAAAAAAAACTATATTCAATCTCTGATTAATATTTTTAGATCTTAAATTTGAAATATAAAACCCAACTTCCAATTTATTTTAAAATCAAACTCTATTTTGGGTAATTTTTATTTCTATATTCCAATTTGTAATATACCTACCAATATATAATAATGGTAAGTATGTCATACAAATTTTGTTTGGTGAGAACACTTCAAATCTACTGTTTTAGATTTTTTTAAGAATATGTTACTGTATATTATCATATTCCTCTGATAACTGAAAAGATGCATCCTTAACCATATCTTCCCAATTCTTACATCCCCAGCTCTGATACGATCATGATATTCTCTAGTGGTTCAACTTTATTACAAATGAAATTAGTGAGTTAATGTGGCTTTTGTCTTTTTGTATTGGCATATTTTAATTAATATAATGCCTCCCAGGTTTATCCATACAGTTGCAAATGACTGGATTTCTTTATTTTTGAAGGTTCCATAGCTGACAATATTTTGTTTCCATTTCTGTAGGATATTTTGTCACTCTTTTGGTTGTTACCTTTCTGTACAGAAGCTTTTTAATCTGATATAAGGCCAGTTGAAGTTTCTTGCTTGTATTTCTTATGAATTGGGGTTCTGTCAGAAAGTCTTTCCCTAGGTCTGTGACTTCAAGAGTTACTTATCTTCCAGCAGGTTAAGTGTTCCTGTTTTCATACTGAGATCTTTGAAGCATTTTGATTTTAATTTAGTATATGATGAGAGGTATGTGTCTAGCTACAGTCTTCTGTATGTGGATAACACCTATCCCAGCACCATTTGCTTAAGAGGGTATCTTTTCTCTAGTGTATATTTCTGGCTCTTTTGTCAAAGATCATGTAGATGAATGTGCCTGGGGTTGTTTCTGCATCCCCTATTCTGTTTCATTGCCTCATATGTCTGTTTTGTTTTAGTACCATTCTGTTTTTACCTTTGTAATATATCTTTTATGCATTATATATATAAATATATATAAAATATACAGTATCTTTGTAATACGTCTTAAAACCTACGACTGTGCTGCTTCTTGCCTTGCTTTGTTTTGCAGCGGGTGTTTACTGGGAATTGAACTCAGGACCTCACACTTGTCATGCCTTGTTCTTCTTACCCAAAATTGTTTTGCTTTCTGGCCTCTTCTTGTTCCATATTGTTTTAAGATCATTTTCCCTAGCTCATTGAGGAATGCTGTCAGTATCTTTACTAGGATTGTGTCAAATCTGTATGTCAGTTTTGGAAATATGGGCATTTTGACAATGTTGGTTCTGCCTATGCAGGAATATTGGAAAATTTTCCATTTTCTGATGTTTTCTTTGATCTCCTTTTACAGATCATTATACATTTCATTGTAGTGATGTTTCACTTCATATGTTATGCTAATAGCTATGTATTTAATTTTTTGAGGCAATTCTAAAATGTCATGGTTTTCTTTTTTTTCTTGTTGTGTTCATTATTGGTGAAAAGGAGTGCCACTGATTTTTGTGTTCTGTTACAAGACTGAATTTGGTTAATGCTAGCTCTTTGGCAGAATTCTTGAGGTCTTCTATGTAAAAGACCATTTCATCTGCAAATAATGATAATTTGATTTCTTTTCTTCTGGTATGTATTCCTTTTATTTTTTTTCACTTGCTCTCAATTACTCTAGGTTAATGTTTTTAGTACAATATTGAACTGGAGAAGTCATAGTGAATATTCTTTCTTTTTTTATTTTGCAGGGAGAGATTTCAGGTTTTTCTACTTAATAGGACATTGGCCATTGTTTTGTCATAACTAGATTTTACTAGATTGAGATAAGGTCCTTCTGTACAAATATTCTATTTCGTTCAGGTTTTTTTGTTTATCATGAGCGGATCCTGCACTTTGTCAAAAGTTTTTCTGTATCTATTGATATGATCATATGATTTTTATTCTTGCCACTGTTTACATGGTATCCTACATTAACTAATTTGTGTATTTTGAACTGTCCTTGCATTTCTGGAGTGAAACCTACTTGGTAGTGAAGTAGTATCTTTTTGCTGACTTGTTGCGTTCTATTTGCTAGTATTTTGTTGAAGGTTTTTGTGTCTGTATTCATTACAGACATTGGCCTGTAGTGTACTTCTTTAGTTCAGTCCTTGCCTGCTTTTGGAATCAGTAATGTCTTCTTGGTTCAGCTTTGTAATTCCTATTGTTTTAGAAATCTCTCCATATCGTCAAGATTCTCCAGTTTGTTGGAGTATAATTTTGCATAACAGTATTTACCAATGATTTTCTAATCTTTTTGGATCCTTTATGTTTTCTTTTTCATTTCTAATTGCATTGATGTAGGTCTTTTATTTTTCCTTTTGGTAAGTTTAGTTAAAGCCTTGTCTATTTTTTAATATTTTTTGAGGAAACTGCTCTTTGATTTACTGACTATGAGAAATGCTTTTTTGGTTTAAAATTCATTAATTTCTGCTCAGATATCTATAAGTTTTTTTCCTTGTACTAGCTTTGGTTTCAATTGTTCTTATTTTTCTACGATTTTGAGATATACTCTTTGTTTATTTGAGCTTGATCTGTTTTACCCATGTAACCATTTATATTAATAAATTATCATTTTAGGACTACCTTTATTATGTCACATAGGTTCTGGCATATATCATTTGATTCTAAGAATTCTTTAATTTCTGCCTTGATTTGTTCAATGACTCATTGAATGTTCAGAAGGCTATTTAACATTGAGTTTTTAAAAACTTTTGGTTGTATCTTTTGTGATTCATTTCGAGCTCCTGTATGCCATAGCCTGATATTATACATGAAATTATCTACATTCTTTTGTATTTTATCAAGGATACTTTACAGATGAGTATGTGTCCTGTTTACAGAAATTTGCATGTTGTGCTAAGAGACTATGTATTCTTCTGTAGTGGGTAGAATAATTTGTGGATATCTATCAAATCCATTTTCTTTGAAGGGCTGGTTCAGCTCTGATACTTCTTTGTTAATACTTTGCTTAGTTGATCTATTTCTGAAAGTAGGGTACTATGGCCATCCATATATAGCAAATTTTTTTTGTACTTTTGATCAGTGTTAGTTTTAAGTTTCCTTTGTCTGAGAAAATTACACCATAGTCAGATAATGAATATTTATAATACAAAGAGCTAAAAAATTAAATCCCCTAGAATAAATAAGACAATCAAAAATGTGCACTAAAATAAATAGACACATCTCAGAAGAAGTAAAACTGGCCAATTAATACATGAAAAAAATGATTAACATCACTAGACATTAGAAAAATGCAAATTAAAATAGCACTGTGATTCCATATTATTCCAGAATGGCCATCTTCAAGAAATCAAACAATAACAAATGTAAGTAAGGAAAAATGAACACCTTTATATCTTTGGTGGGGATGTAAATTAATCAATCACTGTGGAAAACAATAAGAAGATTTCTCAAAAATCTAAATTAGAAATTCTTTTTGATCCAACTACTCCTTTCCTAGTTATCTTCCCAAAAGAATGAAAGTTATCATATTACCATAATACACACACAACCATATTTATATCTCACAATTCATAATAGCTAAATCTTGGAAGCATTGTAAATGTCCACCAACAGATGAATAAATAAGGAAAATGTGGGATTTATGCAGAACAGAGTAGAATCCTTGTATTAGAAGGATAAACTTGAGTCATTTGTAGGAAAGTGACAGTACCTTGAATCCATAATGTTGAGTGAAATGAATCAAGCACACAAGATTAAATATTATATTGCTTCACTTATGTAAAAATCCAAAGTATAAATACAGATCAGAGTAAAAGGTAGGCAATAGTAAACAGTGAGCTAGATCTTCACAAAAGATGAAAGAAGGGAGATAGGAGATGTAAAAAGAATTAAGATGTGTCATGTCTATATGAATATATTAAGTACCAAACATATACTAACAAAATAATCAAAGTTGAGTACTACTTAATTGTCCATATGTACTACATTTCTTTATTCCTTCATCTCCTGATGATCATTTAGTTTAATTCTATATCTTAACTAAAATGAACAGTGCTCCAGTAAAAATGGGAGTGTAGGTATCTGTTGAACATTGACTTCATTTCCTTTGTCTATATACACCCAGTGTTGAGATTACTAGATCACATGGTATTTCTATTTTTAGAAAATTCCATAGTGTTTTCCATAATTACTATATGAGTCTTTACCCCACCACTAATGTACACTTTTTTCTCCAAATTGTGCCAACAACTGACATTCATTGAAAACTTGCATCATTTGTCTTTTGCAAAGCAGCCACTCTAAAATGTGTTTGCAGTGTGTACATCTTTAATTACTAATGTGCATTCTCTAGCCAGTGTTGAAGGATTTTACATTATGTTTTGGTCATTCATATGTCTTCTTTTGAGAAATATATATTCAGATAATTTTCCCATTTTTCAACTGTGCCATTTGTTTCCTTACTCTTTAGTTAATTTAATTCTAATAAAATATAGATATTAATGTCTTATCAGATGTATGATTTGTAAATATTTCTCTCAATCTGCAGTTCTTCTTAGCACTCTGTGGACTATTTCTTTGGCTATGCAGAATCATGTTAGTTTGATACAATAGCATTTATGTAATTTGTTTTCTGTTTATTTATTCTTTTTTTGTCTTTTGTCTTTTCTTCTGGTACCAGGAATAAATCTCATGACCTTGTACTTGCCAGGCAGGCATTTTGCCGCTGAGCTAAATCCCCAGCCCCTCTACTTTGTTTTCTATAAGCTATGGTTTCCAATTCAAGTTTTAAAAAACTTAGCAAGAGCAATGCAAGAAACATTTTCCATCTGTTTTTTGTTTGTTTGTTTGTTCGTTTTGCTAGCAGCTTTCATTGCCTACTTTTAAGTCCTTAATCCATTTTGAGTCAATTATTTTTCCTATGGTGTGAGATAATGTTGCAATTTTATTCTTCCACAGGTAGCTCTCTAGTAGTCCCAACACCACTTATTGAAAATGCCATCCTTTCTCCTTTGTGTGTTATTGGTAACTTTGTTTCAAATCAACTGGCTGTAGTTGTATAAACTGGAATCTGTGCTATCTTTATCTGTTCATCAGTATATCTGTTTTTTTTCCATTCCTATGCCACTTTGATTACTATAATTTTGCAGTATATTTCAAAATCAAGTAATGTAATATCTCCAGCTGTATTCTATCTGTTCAAGATTACTTTGGCTATTTAGGATCTTTTGTGGTTCCATATGAATTTTATGATGCTTTCTGTATCCATGAAGAAGGCCATTAGGATGTTTATAGAGAATATGTTCAAGTTATGGATTGTATAATGTAGTTTGGGAATTTTAACTTTATTAATTATTCCAAACCATGAATGTGGGATATTTTTCAATTGATTTGTACCTACTTCAATTTATTCCATTCATGTTTTATAGTTTTAAGTGTACAGATTTTTCTGTACTTGTATAAATTTATTCCTATTTTGTTTTAATACCTATTGTAAATGGGATTATTTCCTTGGCTTTGGGTTATTTCTGGTCAGAATTTGTATTACATCTTGAATATTGTGTATTTTTAATGGTTTGATATATGGATATGTTGTTGGTTTTACCTGTCCTTCAGTTAACAGCTGTCAAATTCTGAAATTTCTGATTTTGAAGTTTTATTTCTAAGTAGATTTCTTCTCTCCAAAACTGTGTTCTACCTCTTTCACCTTGTTCAAATTCTTTAAATTGTGTATTATCAAAGCAACTCAGTTAGATAACTAGTACTGTTTAGTTTCTGCTCTCAGATGTATAATCCAGAAGGGATAGTCTTGAAAGAAATCATAAATAATTTTAAAGAAATTACTTCATTTCTTTTTTTTCCTCTCAGGAGTCCCTCGTTCAGTGCCTTGAATCTTATATTTAGATTGTATCATTTCAAATAATTTCTTAATATTTATAAATGTGTAATTTAAGAAGTAAATTTTGTCTTTTCTATACCAATATGACTAGGAAAAAAAATCCCAGGATTCAGTTTCAAAGTGAGCCAAACCCTGTAGTGAGACATACACTGAAGAAAATCAATTGAAAAAAAACTTCAGCTTAATATTGAGGTAATAGGAGAATGAAAATATCTTTAGAATGATAGAGAAGTGTTAAAACATGCATAAGCAACATTTAGGATATTCACCTCATTATTAAAATTTACTTTACACTTAAGATTTTCATTGATTACAAAGTAGACAAATGACAATAACCTATACTGCTACTTGTTTGACAACAAAGAACAATTTTATTTAATAAATTTCTAAACATTTAGTAAAACACAATTAGCCCATCTGAATTTTTTTCCAGCAAAATCAATCCTGAATTAAACTATTTGAGATTATTTTCATATAAACACATTTCAGATTTCTTTTCATTATATGTCTACTACCTGTGTTGTTTCTTTATAGATTTTTTTCGTCACAAAGCCATTTAATTTAATAGAATCCCGCTGAGGAGCTCAGGAGCAAATGAACTGTCCCATTAGATTTGGCAAGACCCAGTACTGTGAATTAAATTTTAAAAGGTAAATAAGGTAAATATGAGATTATTTAACTTTCACACCAATCTTGATGTACAGTGCAGTATTGCTTTCTTACACTGAATCATTTTACTGGCTAACTAACGGACAGGCAAGGTGGACTATATGCTGATACAGATGCTGTGTTGCTATGTATGCAATACACTTTGTTTAAAATGAAAACTGATACATTAAAATTAGTGTTGCATCTTTCCAAATAAGTTAGTTATTGATCAAATATCAAATGAGATCTTCAGTCTAGAGTGTTAATCATATCCATTGATGTAAAGTCAAGAAGGGAAACTTCCCGCTTGTAGCCTCATTAAACTAAGCTGCATAAAACATCTTTGGAGTCCTTATCAGGAATAAGAAAACAGATGAGCATTCCCACTGTTACATTAGATTGATTCATGTTCTTTCAAATAGAAATATCACTAATTAACTGCATTATAATGCCTTATATTTATTTTATTGAGTTTATAATAGCCATCACATTCACAGATTCCTAGTAGTAGGGTGTATACATCTTGTGAGTAGGTTGGAGATGAATTGTCTACCACACGGGGTAAATAATACCAAATTATTATTAATCAATGATTACTAATTAATGTTTAATAATAAATTCTTAATACTAATTTATAAAATGTGTTCTAAATTTAATCTTTACAAGGTAATTATCTTTATCTTAATCTTTATTTTAAAAATAATACACTAGGTTTAGAAGTTTAATTTGTTGAAGACCTGGTAGTAAATGGGAAAAACATTTTCCAAACATAGATGGAGAGTTCAGAGTTAATAATATGTCTTTTGATAAATGTTTTGTGAACAAGAATTCCTTTATCATGCAAATTGTCCATCTGTTGCTCTATCCATATTCTACAGGTGGGGTGCTTTATATCTTTTCACCAACAGAACATGAGTGATGTTTCTGAGTCAATTGCCCTCTATTCTGCCACTCAAGCCTTCCATGAAATATTGTAGGTTTTATTTTTATTTTGTTTTTGTTTTTTGTTGTTCCACTTTGTACTGTTGCATTTTGATTTTTGTCTAAATGAGTAGTGGCTAGCTTGCTGTCATTTGCACCTTAGAATACCTGGTTTAAATCAGCTACTCAGGGGCTGGGGATTTAGCTCAGTGACACAACGCCTGCCTGGCAAGTGCAAGGTCGTGAGTTTGATTCCCGATACCAGAAAAAAAAAAAAAAAAACTAAAGAAATAAAAACAACAAAAGACCTGGTAAATCAGTTACTCATCTCTACTGCTCTGCCTTCCAACTACTACTTGGTATTCCCTCCAGCTTACAAAAGGGTTTCATATGCATATGCTTTTATGTATTTCTCAGACCAAGTCCTGTATGTCAGATAGTTTACCCATATATTACAGAAGAAGAAACTGAAATAGGAAAAATTGTTTCAGTTTTTTACTGTATTTGTAAGAGAGAGAGAGAGCGAGAGAGAGAGATTATTTAGAGTCACTATTCCTAGGAGATCAACTGTATGATTTCAGAATATATATATCTTTTCATTCCCAATAAACCAAGTACTTACCTCCATAATTGGGATTCAATATTATACTGATTTTCTTGGGTTGCCATAAGAAGAGTTCTGGATTAAAATAGAAGAAATTTACTTACTCATTTAAATCTCTGAAATGAAGTTGGCAGGGACACAGTTCCTCTCAAACCTGCAGAAGAGAGTCCTTCCTTAACTCTTCTTTTCTTCTGGTAATTTGCTGGCAAACCTCGGTGTTCCTTGGCTCACCGAGTACTCCATTCTTTGCCACAGTTGTCCCAGGATGGTCTCATCTTGCTTGCCTGTGTCTTTATCTTTTCCTTCAAGATTAGCAGTCAAACTGGACTAAGGGCCCTAATCATGTGTGACCTCATCTTCATCATATCTGCAACAGTGTATTTCCAAATGAGGACGCATTCTGAGGTTCCCGTGGCCAGGACCTCATCAAGGTTTGGGAAGACACAATTCAACCTATAACACTTCTTGAATAATTAATAGTTTGATAAATGGTGTGGTACAGAAAGGTCCTCTTACAATATTTGCTATATTAATATATGAAGATGCAAAAACTACTGGATTATTAGAGAGAAGACCAAGAGTGTGCTTTATGCCAGTGAGAGTGGGCCTTTCAAACTATGACACCACCGTACAGAGCCTAGAGACTGTGCCAAGTGAAGAAGTTATTGTGGAGAACTGCCGCACTGAAGACCCGGGACTGCAGCCCCCTGCTGCAGCCTTTCTCCTTACTAAACCCTGGCATAGTAATTATAGAAGTACGGGCAGTGCTAGTTCCAGAGATAAATTTCATTTTAATTGGCCTAAGAAATGCAATTGGAGTTCAGCTAAGGCTCTGACGTGCACTGTGGAGGCCAAATGGTAATGCTCGGGGCAGTGTTGCCATCCCCATCCCATTAACCGCCGATCCTGAGGCCAGATAAGCAGCCAATGACGGGATGGGGCTGAGATATGGGACCGCGTCAGCACTGAAGCAGTAAGACTCAAAATAAAATCTTCTCAGCACTAAAAAGATGCTTATAGCAACATGCTAGGTTACCTAGTTAGCTGATATGGAAATTTCATAGTTTTGTGCTTGACACATGAACGTCTTGCTCCTCTGGTGCTAGAAGGCCTGCAGAAGTGAAGGTTCCGCCCCTCCAGCCATGACTCTGCCCATACTCTCCTCATGCCTCTGTGCCTTCTAAGCTCAGCACAAGCTGGAAGCTGCTGCGGATAACTGCCCTTTGCTCTTCGGAACAATCGGTCATCCCAGAGCCCTTTAGAACTGCAGTTTTCTATTGCTTTCATTTTCAGCTGTGCACATCATTGAGGAGGAGACTCACCCTTTCACCAGGGTCTTCAGTAGCTAGGGGCTCCTAAAGTAAAAATCTGGTATTTGCTGTTTCCTGGTTCTCTTGTGCTCTTCAGCTGGGATATTACTGATAGCATCATCAGCCTGAGTGTCTATGAAATAATAGGTGGACCAAGTGCAGCAGCTCATACAAGACTTCTCTTGCTGCTTCAAGCCCAGCAGTTGCCAACTCTGCCATTCCCTCGTTGCTTGCTAATAAGTCAGGAGCAATTATACCATGTGCAGAGGAAGATTTACAGGGAAACTAATGAAGTTTAAGCTTCAGGGCCTTCAGATTGCATGGCCCCTTCCAGGGACGTGTATCTCATTTAGTTTTAGTGCTGTTATACACATTTTAAAAAGATTATAGCCCAGATTTTATAAGCTTCAGGCCTCACAAAACCTGGATGTGCCTTTGAACAAATTCTAGGGACAGTTAATTAATTATCTTACATTTTGATTGGCAGAATTTTGTTCTCCAGAAATGAGAATATTGCTCAGTGTAAGTGGTAAAATGTGGATAGCACATCCTGTCTTGGTATAATTGCAGAGAGAGTGCTCTGTTTAGCTCCTCAACTACTTTTCTTTTCTTTTCTTTTTTTTTTTTTTTTTTTTTTTTTTTTGGTGCTGTCCACAGTTCTTTTGCTTGAAAAAGAAAGGTGCACAGTGCAGGAGACCAGGAGCTGGGTGGAAGTGTGAAGAGGATGTTATTTCCAGTGAACATGAAAAGAGGAAATGAAGACTCAAAACACGGGATGGGAACATTTCAGGTCCAATGAAAAAATATAGACCACAAGCAACTACATCAAAGCCATAGAAGAGGGTACATGGTGCTAACAGTTTATTAGTCTTCAAACCACATAGACCCAAAGCATTCAACCCCACACAGACCAGTACTGATAAGAATGACCTGGTTAGTCTGAAAACCAAATTAACGATTCCTTATTTTAGTTCCTTTCCTTTTTCTATGTCCTCTTCCTCTTCTTTTCCTCCTTTTGTCTATGATGCTTCACTGTGTGTCCTTTTGGGTCTCATTTTAGTAACCTTTTATTTCCCTAGAGTACTACTTCTTATTAACATACATGTGAATAACAGCCTTTGAGAAACGAGTTACGGTTATTTCTGCCATGATATTTGCTTTGGACAGCTTGCTCAATGTGACTTGATCCACCATTCCACATTCTATATTATATCTATTATATATCTATAATATATCTATTATATCTATATTATATCTATGATTCTTTTCATTGTTCTCATTTACATCCTTATATGGCTCGTATGTAGATGCCCTCCTCAAAACCTCATGCTGTCCTGGGTGGCTGGTTCTAGGATGTGTGATGCTTGGATTAAGTGTGTGATGCTGAGATTCAGGGTATGAGACTAGGATTAAGAGTGCCGCACCAAGTGTAAGTCACACCACCTGAAGGGTGTCAACGCCTTACTGCCTTTGACTACCAAGAACTATTTCTTCTTTGCAAGCCTCTCTACCATGCCACCCTGCCTTGGAACAAAGTATGAACTGAAACCTCCACAAACTATGAGCTAAGTATTCCTCTCCTCCCTTAGATTGTGGATGTTGGGTATTTTGTCTCAGCAATGAGAAAAGTAATGAAACAATCCTCACCTATCTTGCCTCAATTTTAGCCCCTGATCCAGCATATCTACTTTAGTCGTATTTAAACTATCATTGATCTTTAACTTCTTAGCTCCTTCATCAGTCCTTTCTTCAATTCCAGCTTCCTGCTGAGTATACTGTGATGTAATCTTCATTGCAGCCAGCTGCGCCTCAAAACCACCTCTGAAACCTCCTTACCCCGTCCTGTTCCTTTATCTAACTTTCTAATCTACTGGCATGCAAAGAGATTAACTTATTTGCTTATTAAAATGTGCAAAATAAAAGCAAAAATTAGAACTAATTAAGTGTATGTCCTATTTTTCTTTGCAACTTTAATGCTTTATGTAGAGTATTTTGCAAGATAAATAATTCCCACAAATCATTTTTTTCCAGGAAATAGCCGTTTCATAAAAGAGCCAGAATAGAAACTGCTTATTCCAGTAGGGAGCAATATTCACAGTACTGCTTTCCTCAGCTTCCAAGAAATGCACAAATATATTTTTTAATTCAATATGTGTATTAGTTACTATATGAATGAAATTGTCCACCTAGAAACAAAATTACTGTCTAAAACGAATTAGAAATTTTATTCCCAGTTCTTTTCAGATACCATTAATTATTTAAATATGACCTTTAATTTTTGTCATTATATTAAAGATATTTTTGACTTTTAATTATGTTGATTTAAATTTGCTTGAATATTCAAATGCTTGTATTTAAACTGAGTAAGAAATTCTTAAACAAAATATTCTTACTTTGCAATGGAACACTTCTAACATGTATTTGTAAGTTGTGTTGCTGTACACATGCACACATATTTATGCATGGATATGTATGTATTCATACCTTGTGTTATGATGTCTTTAACACTTTTGGGAAGATACCTAGAAGGGGAATAGCTAAATCAAATGGAACTTCCATTTTTAGGTTTTTGAAGAATCTCCATACTGATTTCCATAGTGGTTGTGTCAATTTACAGTCCCACTAAGGTTTCTTTGTCCCCCAGATCCTCACCAGCATTTGTTATTGGTTGATTTATTTTCAGTTTGTTTGTTTTTTAATTTTATGGTATATATTAGATATACATAATGGTAATATTCATCCCTGGGAGCTTGCACCTGTATACAAAATATACTGGTTCTAGTTTTCCCATTCCTCTGTACTCTCTTCAATCCCTCTTCTCCTCCTTATTTATAAAATCTGTTTCCATTTTTTCTTCTATTCTTTTTGCTTTTTCCTTCATTCTTTTGGTTGATTTCTTTTTGATGGTAGCCATTCTCTCTGGAGTGAGATAGAATCTCAGGATTGTTTTACTTTGCATTTATTGAATGACCAGCAATGTTGAATATTTTTTCACATATTCATTGTCCGTTTGTATTTCTTCATCTGATAAGTGTCTATTCATTTCAGATATCCAATTTTGGATTGGATCTTTAAATTTTGAGGGTCTAATTTTTTGAGCTTTTAACAAAAAATCCTAGGGCTGGGGATATAGCTCAGTGGCATAAACGCCTGCCTGGCAAGCACAAGGTCCTGAATTCGATCCCCAGTACGGCAAAAT
>NW_004955402.1:54792478-54824396 GCF_000276665.1 Chinchilla lanigera | reverse complement strand
TCTTCACTCTGCTATGGTTTCCTTTGTTGTGCAGCAGGTTTTCATTTTGATGTGATTCCTTTTATTGATTATTGGTATTAGTTCTTGGGCAATTGGCTTGTGTTTAGAAAGTTTTCATATACCTATGTCTTTAAGAGTTTTACCTACTCTGTAGTTCTGTTCTAATGTCTAAATCTTTGATTCTGTGTGTGTGTGTCTGTGTGTGTGTGTGTGTCTGTGTCTGTGTGGTGAGAGATGGGGATCTAGTTTCACTTTTCAGCATGTGGATAGCCAGGTTTCCCAGCATCATTTGTTAAAGAGGCCATCTTTCAACCCGTGAAGGAATTTGGCTGCTTTGTCACAGATAACATAGATGGGAGTTCCTCGAATTGTTTCAGTATCTTCTATTCTATTCCACTGATCCACAAGTCTGTTATTTTTCCAATACCATGTTGTTTTATCACTGTAACTTTGTAGCATACTTGAAGTCTGGGATTGTGAAGCCTCCTGCCTTGCTCTTGTTGCCCAGAATTTCTTTTGTAATTCTAAGTCACTCCTGTTTCCATGTGAACTCTAGGATTGTTTTTGCCAGTTCTTCAAGGAATGGTATTGCTATTTTCATTTGGATTATATTAAATCCACATAACATATTTTGATGATATTTCTTCTGCCTATTCAAGGACAGGGAGATTTTTCCATTTTCTTGTATCCTCTCCAGTCTCTTTTTTTGACAGTACTACAGTTTTCATTAAGGAGGAATTTTACTTCCTTGATTAGTTTACTCTGAAGCATTTCCTTTTGTCTAATGCTATTGTGAAAAGTTATATTTCCCTAATTTCCCTATGGTGAGTTTGTTATTGGTGTATAGGAACACTATTGATTTTGAGTGCTGACTTTGTATACTGCTACATACTAAATCTGAAAATTAGTTCTAGGAGTCTTTTGGTGAGTGTTAGGGCCTGCTCTGTAGAGTATCATGTCATCCGCAAATAATGATAATTTAGCTTCTTTCTTTCCAATCCATATCCATTTTATTTTTTCTCATTTCCAATTTCTCTAGCTTATATTTTGAGAATTACATTGAACAGAATTAGTGATTGTGGATATCCTTGTCCTGTTCTTGACTTCAAAGGGAAAGCTTTCAGCTTCTCTCCATTTAGTATGATGTTTACCACTGGTTTGTCATAGATGACTTTTTTTGGATTGAGATACAGTCCTACTCCAATTTTCTTTTTTATCACAAATGAATACTGGGTTTTGTAAAATGCTTTTGCTCTATCTATTGAGATGATCATATTGATTTTGTCCTTGCTTATGTTAATAAGGTATATTACATTTATTGATTTGCATATGTTGAATCATCTTTGCTTCTCTGGAATAAATCCTATTTGATCATGATATATGAACGTTTTGATGATGTGCTGCATTTTGTGTGTCAGTGTCATATTAAGGAATTTTTCATCTATGTTCACTAGCAAGATTTGTTTGTAGCTCTTGTCCTTGGTTGAGTGCTTTTCTACCTTCATTATCAGTGTAATGCTTGCTTCCAGGAATGATTTTGGGAATACTGCTTCCTCTTCAATTTCGTTAAAGTGTATGAAGAACATTGGCATTAAAGTTCTTGTAGAATTTGGCAGTGAATTCCCTGGTATACAGGCTTTTCTCAGTTGTAGTTTTTGTTTATTTGTTTTATTACACAGGCTATATGTCTATCAACAGGTAAACAAAGAAAATGTGTTAATTATATATAATGGAATATTATGCTGCCATAAAGAAGAAAAACTTAAGCAATTTGTGAGAAAATGGATACACCATGATACCATAATGATAAGTGAAATAATTGAGACACACAAGCTGAAATATGTGGTTTCTCTTACATGAAAAACAATATGATGCATAGATAGGTAGAGAGAGAGAGACAGAGAGATAGGGACAGAGACAGAGACAGATAAAGATAAAAAGAGAAAAGAATAAATAGAAGAAAACAGAAAAAAGGAAAAATTTTCAAAATTCAATGTGGACAGGGGCTGAGGATTTAGTTCAGCAGCACAGCACCTGCCTGGAAAGTACAAAGTCATGAGTTCAACTCCTGGTACTGGAAAAAAAAAAAAAAATTCAATGTGGACAATGTATCAAAAAGTGAACCTTGAGATAAGAGTTACTATAATTGTGAAACATGTTTTATATGTGTTTTGGCTTGTTAGTGTAATTATGTCAAGTTCAATGAGAGATGCACTCAAGGGAGACCAAATATATAGGAACAAAGAAGCTTTATTAAAGCTAGTGTTCAATAAGTCTGACAAGAAGTCAGGAACAGTGTAGGCCCCAGGTGGACTTTGAACACATCTTAAATATCCTTTAGGTTTCCATGGTAACCACATCCTCACTTTACCTCATTTTCTGTAATTTTACAAGAATGTCACATAATTGTCACAAAGTTTACCTTTCCCAGAAACTGCTGACCGTTTGGCAGCCAGGTGACCACTGTGGTTTAACGTTTAGCCTGCTTCTCAGTTTGTTCTAATATTTGTTCCTATTTCGATGGTTCTATGATTAGCTATGAGGGGCAGGGTGAGAAATGAATTCATCTAAGCTTAAGTGGACTGAAGTAGCTTTCTTTAAAACTGGAGTTACAGAAAGAAAACAGAGTCTCTCTTGCCCTATCATTCTCCCCTCAATTTTCCTTTCTTAGGACACATGTAGTCCTTCATATAAAGCTGGCCTACTTTCTTTATCATATTCAATGGTTTCCTTGAGAACCATTATTTGGTTCACCCTGCTCTGGATCCTATTTTTAACACAATTAATTAAACATGGTCCAAAGGTGAGGATCACTATGATAGTTATTATTGGCCTTGTGACACTGACAATAATGGACACTAGTCCTGGGTTCCAATCAAGTAGCCTCTTATACCACCCTTGAGTGCTATGATGTGTTTTCTCACTTCTTTTTCCCCTCTGCCCAGTTTGCCAAGTGTTTCTATGATAACTCCTGAGCTGTTTGCATAGAAACAACATTCCACTTTCAGGGTGGTTCAAAGCCCTCCTTATTCTGTGAAAAGTAGGTTGAGAGCTCTTCTCTTCTGCAATACCACTTCTGCCAGGAAATTAACTTGGTCACATAATTATCTGACCACACGTTGAACCTTTGCCACATTCTGTTCTATACACTACAGGTTGATCTAGCAAGCTTTTGGTAACCCATATATCAGTGGGCTACAGCACCAGTACCTGTCCTGGGATCCTGCTATGCTTATCCCAGCCAGTATTGGGAAAAGTGTGACATTTCATCTTGACCATGTGTGTTGGACAGGGAACAGATGCCAGGTCTCCAGGTCCCCTTGTATAGTTGTTATCTGGGGATGAGCATAACCAAAAGGCAGGGGCTGTACTGTGTAAATTTCTGTCTATAGTTGAAATACTTAAATAATCCATTAGTACAGAATAATCAGGTTCTCTGAGGTGCTGTGTAAGTGAAGTTTTGTGTCACAGTTTGACAACAAGCAACTTGGTTGTGTCTTGCTCCCACGAAACCCTTGTCCATATACAGTTTCTACTAGAAAAAGGGGCAATGGGTTTTCCATCTCTGGAGTGCAGAGTTTTTGACTAGGGATAATCTCTGTTGAGGAAGCTATCACCTCATAAGAGGGCAGACTTGACCTTATACACATCCAGCAGGTTCTGGCCAAAGTAGGATTAGACTCATTGAGTAAATATTGGGTTTCATTAAGTATCTCATAAATACCTTATTGGGCACTTACCTTTTTCTACATTAGCTAGGACATTCTCTTGGGTTGAGAGGTTGCCCTTTGTAATATCAGAAAAGACCTTAAGGGTGAGTCTGTCAGACTGGTGTAATTCATGTGAGAGGAGGCAAAAGGGGAGGGTTGGCTTTCTAGGAGTTGTCTCAGTTCATGTTATGTGTATGAGGTTCCCCAGGTCCTTCCATGGACTTGGCCTTTGTACATGTGTATGAACTCCCCGACTTAGCCCAGTTATGAATATCTTTTAGAATTATTTTTATCTGTAAACATAAATTATCTAAATTCCCAGTATAGCATCCATCCCTCTTTTCCTTATATACCTGACAAATTTGTCATTCTTGGCCCACTAATGAGTCAGGAGATCCAGATCAACAGTCTTGACTACTTGGGATAAATGTCTATCATACACTCCTGTCCCTAGTGCTATAGTCTCACAACCCCAGCAGAGACAGTATGCTTCCTTTTCATTGCCACATCTTCCCCTTGAGGCTTTTGGGCACATATATAGTCCCCAGACGACCAGGTCTATATCAAGACTATCCCTAGCAATTACCTTTTTCTGAACTTCACAAACAGGGAAGGATTGAGTCTTAGCATCAGCCTTGTCTGCCACCAGTGGAGGTTCCAAAACTTACATATGGGAATTATGAATACAACATCTTGCTGGTCACACAGGATGCGTAATGAGGCCAGTTCAGCTGGCCAAATACAAAGAGTCCAAGTGTGGCCAAGCAATGGTGTAATTACAAATATGTGCCCCTTGTACATCAAGGATATTTGTCCTTATCTGTGGCTTTGGTCCCATCAGAATTGTCCACAGCAGAAGAACTGCAGTCAAAACGGCCAAGGGGATCATCATGTTGGTTGAGTTATGGCCAATTTCTGTCATTGTCTTTGAGAATGACATGGCAAGCAGCATTCTGATGGAGACAGAGGGGGCATGTCTTGCTCCTCAGGAGTCCACTTCTTGACCCTGGTGTGACAAATCCATGGAGTGCAATGTGCAAATTTTAAAGCAGTGGATGTGGTTAATACTATCTCATATGGCCCCACCCACTTTGGTTGGAGAGGCTCATCCTTCACAGTTCTAATGAACACTTTGTCTCCCAGTACAAAAGAATGAACAGGAGAATGAATTAGAATGCAGTGTTACTGTAACATAACCTCCTGAATTTCCTTAAAATCTGCTAAAATGCATTCATAACCTTTAAAGTCTGCTGTAATGTGTTCATCTGTTGGTGCAAGTCCATAGTTCCCATTTCCTGTAGTTCTTCTAAAACGGGCAAAAGCAGAGTAGGCCTCCCAAACATTATTTCAAATAGAGTGAACCCATCCTAGTATGGGATACAGTGTGATCTCAGCAGGGCCATTAGGACAGCCACCCAGTTTGCTTGCCAAAACTTAGCTAGGGTGATCTTTAAGGTCCAATTTTACCTCTCCACCTGGCCAAAACTCTGCAGCTCATAGACTATGTGTAGCTTTCACTTTAGCCCCAAATAAATAGGAAGGCTCTGAACCACTTGACCCACAAAAGCAGGCTCATTATCTGAACCTATCTTCATGGGAGCCTGTTACAGGGAATAATTAGCACCATCAAGGCCTTTACCAGCTCTCTAGATGTCTCAGTCATTGTAGGGATGGCCTACACCCAGTCTGAATAGGTACAGATGAGAACCAGCAAATCCTTTTTTTTCCATTAGTAGTTTTAACCTTGGTAAAGTCCACCTCAGTGTCCTCACAGGGCAGCATCTTCTGCCTCTGAACTCTAAGCTATTGCTGTGGATGAGAAACTGGATTGTTTTGAGCACAAACTGCACATATGTTAACCACAGAGGTCCACAAAGTCCAAAGTCTAGAAATAAAGAAGAAATGGCCAAGCAGCTCTTCCATGGCTATTTTTCCCAAATGGGCGCAGCTGTGTAATTCTTTGTATTTTAATTTTAAAAATGAAAGGAGGAAAGCATTAACAGACAGACAACTTTTTACAAAATAGCAAAAGAACAGTACAAACAATAAAGAGTTACAAAGTGGTAGAAAATTAACAGTGCTTATTGTATTACATATTGCTATCTTCAAAGGGTTTCTCATGAAAATAAATAGAGACATGCAATATTGATTAATCAAGAATTCATTAACAGTTTCTTTCAGCAAAGAAATAGAAGACAGTAGATCAACTATGTTAACTATCCTGTATATACATACATACAAAATTTTAAGGGTAAAGGGCAACTGGAATGTGGGAAAAGGAAAGGGAAAGAAATAGCTGTGTAATTCTTAGATCATGAAATGTCCCACAGCTTCAGGGACTAAGATTCTACTCTCATAAAACTTGCCATCCATTTAGCTCTGTAGCCCCTTCTGTACTGGCCAAGTTCAGTTCTGCCTCTGAATACTTGGTTGGTTTAAGAAGGGGAGCCACTAAGGCTCAGGCTACAGGGAGTGATTCCCCAAAAGAATCTTGTTTAATGGCCAAATCAGCTACTGTTTCCCTGAACCTCTATGGAAGTGCCCTTCTGGTGGCCTGGGTAGTGAATCACAGCAACTTTTGTGGGCACCCAAATGGCCTGAAACAAGTTAAGTATCTCCTAGGAATTTTTGATGTCTTTCTCTCCCTTTAGATCGTAGCATGCACATGCAGAGTAGCCAAGGCATTGTAGAAGTCAGTATAAACATTTGCCTGCTTATCTTTCCCTATTTCCAAGGCCCAAGTAAGAGCAATTAGCTTAGCTTTCTGGGCCCATGTTCCAGGAGGCAAAGCCTCAGACCAGACAGCCTGTTCTATGATATAAACCACTGCTCCTTCCCTCAGAACCCTATAGATTACCCTACTGCTTCTGCCTGAGAACAGAGTCAAGCTGGGACTCAGGAGGGGCATACCCTGCAAATGCAATCTGGCTGAGTTGACTACTTCAATGACTTCTACAGTTATGCTCTAGCACTTCTAGTGATGTCAGCAACAAGGAGGCAAGGTTGAGGGCCTGTACAGTCTTGAAAGTAAGCTAAGGATCTTCAAGGAATATTCCCTGGTACCAGGCCAGCCTAGTACCTGAGAGCCACTTACCACCAGGTCCTCTCAGTAGAGTTTCCACTGCATGGGGATCAAACACATTCAATTTTTGCCCCAGTGTCAGCTTATCAGCCTGTTTTACTAGTGTGGTGGTGGCTGCAGAGGCACACAAACAAGAAGGCCACCCAACAGCCACATAGTCTAATCTCTTGTACAAGTATACTGCTAGGCATTTCCAGTGTCTCACAGTCTGAGGTAGGATACCCCAAGATGTGCCTTTCTCATGGATGAATAGCTGAAATAGTTTAGTGATATCAGGCAATGCCAGAACAAGAGAAAGTCATAATCTTTCTTTTAGAGTCTCAAGGCTGTCTGGCACTCAGAGTTCCACTCCAACGGAGGATCATTTCCTCCTTTCAAGGCCTCATACAAGGGTTTGGCAATGGCTGCAAAATTAGGACCCAAAGATTGCAGTATCCAACTGTTCCCCCAAATTTCCTCAAATCCCTCCTAGATGACGGCTCTTTCAAATCCCAGATGGCCTGGATTTGGGAAGTAGACAGCTCTTCCTGGGCCAAGATATTTTTTGCAAGCTTAGGCCTCAAATTTCATTTAATCCCCAGGAAGCTGTTTTAACCTTGGGAGGAGAATCTGTCCCTGAGGCTTATGTGTTGTTATCTTGCCTATGCAAGAGAAGTATCACCTCCCAGATTCTCTTGATGCAGACCAATCTGTTCTCCCTTCTTGTACTAAATGTTTTACAAAAGTTTGGGCAGAAGATAATCCCCTGGGTCTGGTAATTCATGGGGCCCCAGTGATAGTAGAGTCAGTGAGAAATGCAAAGCCAGTCCACTTAAGACAATACCCAATGCTAGAAAAGGAATTAAACCACATATTCAGAGATTGCTTGAGGCAAGTTTACAGACAGAATGTCAGTCCCCTTGGAATATTCCTTTCTTGCCAATTTGCAATTTATGGATGAATGAGTTCCCCTTCTAGAACCTGCAGGTGGTAAATGCTCTTGTTGTAACTCTCCATGCCATTGTTCCCATTCAAAAGCACACAATTTCTTGGATACTACAGATAAATGAATGCAGAAGAAAGCATCTTTCAAGTCCAGCACAGTATACCAAGTTCAGGTGGGTAGAAGCAAACTGAGCAAGGTATAGGGGTTGGGAACAGTGGGGTGGAGAGTTACAACCAGAGCACTTACCAAGGACAATTGGGCATAAACAGGAAGGAGTGGCTAACTACATGTTGTCCAAGCTGAACCTGTCATGGTTCACAAAAACAACAGATTCGTGTTTGACCTGTCACCCATTGAACGTGTACTTTCTGTCTCCAAAGTGGAGCTACTGGCTGAATAACTACCAACTCACTGGTGTCTATCAAAAATCTGACAGTTTTTCCTCCTACATTGGTGGTTAACAAAGGTTCCCTGAGACCAAGAGACAGAGACCCATTATCCCGTCAATCTGAGACTTCCTCTGATTCCTTCACCAACACTTCTTTTTTCTCTTTCCCTAGCTTCTAACTGGCCCTCCCTCCTATAAGTGGCCATCATTACCTTTCATTTTCTTGCTTAAATTTCCATTCTGCATCCTTTCTGTTATGAAAGACTTTCTGGGAAATTTCTATCAACTGGGACAAGTTCATCCCTGCAAAATCTAACTTCTTCAGCTTGCAACAGATATCAGGGGCTGACTGAGCAATAAAAGCCATGTTAGTGGTATGAGCACTCTTGAGTGCCTCTGGGCCATACACTGTATATGTCTAATAAGCCTCCATGAGACACTCAAGGAATGCAGTGGGGCTTTCAGTCAGTTCCTGATATACTTCCACTACTTTATGTAGGTTAGTGGGGTGATGAGCCATGGAAAGAAGCCCCTTCCTTTGAGCACAGTGATGTTTCTTTAAAACATTCAGTCTCACATCAGTGTTGTAATCCATTAGAGGTATCTCATGGTAGACTGAGAGCTACTGCTGCCTATGGTCTTGTGTACTATCCCCTGTGTCTATCCTTACTTGTTCTTCAGATGCCTTTTGAACATTGTCCCTTTCCACTGAAGTGAACAGGATTACCAAAATCTGCTGGCAATCATCCCGAGTGGGGCAGCGAGTCTTAAACACTGAATCAAGCAGTGTGATCAAAGCCTCAAGGTGCTCTCAAAAGGGGAGATTCTGTGTTCTCCAATTATACAGATCACTGGTGGTGAAGGGTATATACTCCAGGATAGATCCATGGCTCCCATGGTTGTCCAGTCCCATCCTGGCCACCTGCCAGAGGGTAAGACAGGAAACAAAACTGAGGAAGAGACTTCCTCATCCAAGTCAGCTATGGGCTTGGGAGAAGGTCTGCCTGTGATGATGAAAAGAATAAGGAACCTCAGAATCAGAGAAGCAGCCGTGTCTCCACTCAGCTACGGTGCTAAGGAGGGAGCTCCTGACAAGATGGGAGAAGGAGGGGACATAAGAATGTGGCAGAAGGATCAGGGTAGGGCTAGGGTGGAGCTGGGAGACAAAGACAGGGATCATTTTCCTTTGGTGCCAAGGACAAAATGTGATTTTGGGTCAGGGAACCTCTCTTTATTTACCAGGATACTGTAAAGAAACCAGTAAACACACATCCTAAACCACTGAGGTAGCATTCGAACAGCACACAGCCAGGAATCTATACAAGGAAACTTGTCCAAATGCCCTGGCTTCCCTGTGGCTACATCCCACAACTTGCTGGCTATGTGAGTATTGATACTCCCCTGAAGGGGCCAGCCCACACCAAAAGAAGGCCACTCTAATTTACACAGTGTGTGAAGCTTCCCTTTTCTCATTTTTACTCCATAGTCCCCCTTGGACTTATCTTAATTCTTGATCATACATTCTGGCATGGTTGGTTTGCTTCTAATTTCATCCATAAGAATTGGCTAGAACACTTGTTTGCTCAACCCACACCACAAGCAAGAAGGTTAACAAAGTTCAAAACCATAGCAGTACTTGTGGCAATGCGAAGCAGCTGGGCCCAATCTGGACCTCTCTGAGTCTCCAGATGGAAAACAGAGAGGCAGGGATTGCAGAAGCACAACTGCCACCAATCCTCTGGTCCATACAATTTATTCAGGTGTAATCTGAAAGTGTGGGTGAATTTGGGGAAAAAGAATAAACAGACAAACAAAATAAACTAATCCTGGGAACTATCAATCACATCTGACCTTCAGTTTGAAATAGTCTAGACACCAGGACTGACCAAATCTGAACCAAATTCAGAGACAAACTCTGTTGCAAATTCTCAGCCACACCAAGACTAAATGGCTACCACATCTGGGAGCCTAAGCCCATCATATTGTCAGTCTGAAAAGAAAGAACAAGTTTCTAAATTAACCCAAGGATGAGTACAGGAATGCAATTTTAATTCTTCCCTAGGTCGGAGAGCAGAACTTGGTTTTCCCCTTTTGCAGCTGCAGCATCCTGCCCCACAGCCATCTGCAGGTGGCCCGGTGAAATCAGCTGGGGATCCTTGCCACCCAAAAAGTGGCCAGAGAGGCTTGGAGGCAAAAGACCCCCTCAAACAAGGGTCTTCCCGGTGAGGCATTCTAACTGGCTGAGGCGTCCATATGTTATGGCAAATTCAATGAGAAATGTACTCATGGGAGACTGCATATATAGGAACAAAGAAGCTTTATTAAATCTAGTGTTCAAAAATTCTGACAAGATGCCAGGAATAATGTAGTCCCCAGGTGGACTTTGAACACATTTTAAATATCTTTTAGGTTTCCATGGTAACTACATCCTTACTTTACCTCATTTTCTGGAATTTTACACAAACGTCACATAATTGTCACAAGGTTTACCTTTCTAAGAAACTGTTGACCATCTGCTGGTCAGGCAACCACTGTGGCTTAACATTTACCCTGCTGCTCAATTTCTTCCAGTTATTTGTTCCTACTTTGATGGTTTTATGATTTTATGAGGGGAGGGAGTGAGGAGTGAGTTCATCTACAGTTTAAGTGGATGTAAGTGGCTTTTGTTTAAAATAGAGTTACAAGAAGAAAGTTGAGTCTCTTTTGTCCTATCAGTATGTTCTTGATCTGTATATATAAAAATTAAATTTATGAAGTCTTATAAAATAAATAAATGAATCTGATGCTGCCAAAATAAAAGGGAGCTTTGAGGGAGGGGAAATAAAGAATTGAAATATGTTTTGTATGTATACCAATTCCCTACAATGAATGTAATCATTATTTATTGCAAACATATATTAATAAAAGTCAAAATAAAAAATGTATTTATAATTGAAATAATTTTCCAAATCACACTTTTAATTTTGAAGATGCATTTTAGTAATGCAAATTTATCTGATTATATGTTGCTAGTTTGTGTTAGAACTGAATATTCTATTTCCATATTATGATTAGACAATAATTTGATCTCTGTTTTAGTATCACTGGCTGTAATGCCTATCCAGATATTTAAAGTTATATTTTCACACTTTTAACTATTTGGAAAACTATGTGCATGACAACAAGGAAAAGTTTCATTTTACATTAAAGTTCCAAGTAGACTATAAATATTTGAGTTTCACCAGCTGCATAAGAGAAAGCATTTTTGCATGTTTTTCATTGTAATGCTAGAGGCCTAAAAATGCCTGGTTTGTGGTTACTATTTACTAAAGTTGTTGAATGATTGATAATGAAAGATAATCTAAACAGTGAATGTTAGAAATGATTTCAGGGAGGATAATTTTAAATTCATTCTCAAAAGATTTGGTTTCAAACTCACTTTGATATAGCAACATTCTTAGACCATGCATCAATATTCTAAATATTTGCAGATATTTGCAGACCATGAGTCTTTGAATGCTTGCCAGAAGTGGATTCTTTCAAATATTTCAGGAAATTAGACCACTGTTTTGCTCAGTAAGATTAATTCCATCATTGTTTTGCAGGCAATGACGATCCCTAAGCATGTTCAATGGCTTCTATAAGGTATTGTAGAACTAATGAGAACTAATGTTCTATTTACTTCATTACGCATATGTCCACCAACACTAAAACTCACACAATTATTCAAAATCCAAAATATGTACAGATAGAAAGTACTTATGTTTCAGTTAATTTATTTTTCAGAAAATAACTGATTGTAGACAATTAGAATATTTTGTGTTTCATTAAAGCTGGAATAAAGGATTTTAAATGTTTTAAACTAAAGAAATAACAAACGTTTGAAGAGATACATATGCTTATCTTGAGTTGGATTTTCAACTACATATATTTATATGTAGACATATAATGCATTACATTGTTCCTTAAATATATATAAATTTATGTGTCAATAAATATAAGGGTATGATAAATGTACAGTCAAAATTGGAATCCCATAAGCAGATTAAAAGCTAGTGGTTATTTGGAGCTACAGTATCCCTACAAAATATAGAATTAATTATAGATTTCATTTCAAGTGAAAATACTTGCATCCAAAAATTAACCAAACAAAAACACTTGGAGGAAATGAAAGTGTTATTTGTTGAAAGATTTGTCTGAGTTTGATTTGTTAATATGACTCAACCTGAGTAGTTATATGAACTAAATCTGAAGAAAATACTACTTTATTTGAAGTTAAAGTAAATATGATGAGACAGAGTCAGGATGAAGCTAGTTAGTTTAGGTAGACTAACTTTTATGTGTTCAGCTTATGAAATGAAGTTTGGAAGTAATGTAGCCTGAAAGAATGAAGCAAGTATAACCAGAGGAGATCAGGCACGCTGAGGGTGGTGTGGACATAGACTACATAGCTATAACTGGAAACAACGATGGCTGAACACTTGCCTTCCACTGACGCAAAAGCAAACATATTTTAGCACTCACAATACTCATTATACTACCTCATAATCCACATTACAAATGCACATCATAGAGATCTTTTCTTCTTTTTTGTTTTTCTATGGAACAGACTAAATAGCACAAAAATTGAGAAACATCAGCTCTGCAAGGAATGGTTGAAATTTTCCTTGCAAGTACCTGAGCTGGCATCAGACTTGTATGTAAATTTAACTCTAGCCTTTTTTCATAAAAATATGCCTACATGGTAATTGTCTATTCAGCATAGAGTTTTAACTCAGCTCTCAAGGGACTGACATACTAAATCTGTGGAACTTGGTGAAAGTTGAGAGGAAACAGTTTCAGTTCAGCAGGGTCCTAAGCCTAATATTTAGAAAACACACAGAACAACACATATTCATTTTAAGTCCACTTAAACATACATTTATTTTAAATGAAAATAAAAATACTTTGTTCAAATACGTCCCTTGGATACTTTCTTTTGGTTTCTCAGAACTTTTCCAGTACTAAGACATTTTAGTATCACAAAAGAGGAGCATTCATAATAACAAACTCTGAACTTCATTTCAAATTCACAAGCCAGAAAGATTAAAGGTCTTATTGACTTACTTTGGTGGTGTGAAATAAAAATTTACTTTAAAATTAAAAACTTTATATCATCCTTTTGCCTAAAAAAAAATCTTAAATATACAGCCTTTAGCAGAATCAGCCTTTCTCTGGGAGGGGCTGTATGCCATATTTATTTTTTGTAAGATATTTACTTATGCCATAATTCTCAACCTATAGAATTTTATGTATATAATTATGTATTTTATTTTTAAAATTAAAACCTACAGGCCTATGATGAACATGCTCCAGATCCCATTAGAAAAACAATCTCTTCTGTATGAATTCATGCTCTATTTTGAATTCAGTTTTACATAACAATCAATTATATTTGTTTTGCAAACCCAACTACAGAAAAGAATGGTAAACACAACAGGTCAGAAGATCATGTACATTGATTGGGCCAGTGGAGCAGCCAGAGGAAGAAGAATGGTTTAATTTAAGAGTGATGTAACTACTCAGAAGCACATGTAAGAACTAATCTGCATAACAATAACTCCCCACAAGCATAAATTTCCAGTTATCTGGATGATTAATTGATTTTAGTGGAACTGAGTCAGTGGAGGTGAATTTATAGAATCATTCTTGCCTTTTTCAACAATGTCTCAGTGAATTGAGTGATACTGAACCTTAATGTTTTTGGAAATAGTGGTGCGAACACTGGGAGTCACAGGAAGAGGTTAAAAAAGAATTACACGGTAACTATGGAATCAGCTTTTATAATTAAATATTCACATTAGTTATATTAATTTAAAAATATTTTATAATATTTGAGAGTGTTATCACACACTATAGTGACACACCATGACAGTTAATTGTGATTCTATCAAAATGCAGAACATGGGATTAACATTACTAAGATAATCAGATATATGCAAAATAATGTCAGCTTCTTAAGAAAATGAGTACGAGCAATGAGAGTTACTACTCAGCGTTAACAATGAAACCTCACATCTCTCCCACAGAATACGTTTCTTCATATTAAGTGGAAATGAGCCATACCAATATTAGAGCTCTAATTATTTTATTAATACCATGCTACATATGGAATTCTGCAGGGAAAATTCTGTGTACAGTGAGATGTATGTAAACAAAATTAGGCTTTGCTAAACCACAACTGAATAAGATGATCTTTGGGAATTAAAAATGACTAAGTTGTTTATTCCTCAAATATTTATTATGACCCTATCATGTGAAGAAGAAAGTTTTCGAGGGTTGATATAGTGGAATTAAGAATGCATAACATCTTTCTTAATATTCTGGACAATCTTGTGACAAAGTAGGTTAATAAAAATTATTGAAATAATTGAAATCATTTTAGGGAAGCAAAATAAAACATAAATATAAACATAAATATTACTTTTTATCTACCTGGGGTCACAGAAGACTTCCTGAAAGAACCTATGTCTGAGACAAGTTTTCAGAAATAAAATGTAACTACAGCTCTCTCTTAATCACTTTTCTTATTCATGAAATGCATTATCAGACACTGGCAACTTAAGGGAGGAGAAGTTTATTTTGGCTCACAGTTTGTAGAAGTTTCAGTTCATAGTCACTGGCCCCAGCAGGTGGCATGGCAGAGGAGAACTGTTCATAGCATTGTAAACAGGAAGAAAGTCAAGAGAGGAACCCAGGAAGGAGATTTAGCTTTCAAGGTAATGGCCACAGTGACCTGCCTCTTTTGACCAGGACCCATCTCCTAACAGCGAGATAGCTTTAATGCTCCTATCATCCAAGCACTTCCAAAAGGTCCTGCCTCTGATTGCATTAGCCTTTGGGGGAGCATCTAGATATTAATCATAATTTCTAACATTAGGAAATTATTAAAGCAGAAGGAACAGACAACATGGATTTTGTATAGAGCCTATGAAATATTATGCTGCACTCACAGAACTTGGTATTAAAGAACCAAATAAAGTAGACTTCTATGTAGGCAGAGCTGAGGATCTAGTAACAGAAATAAAAGGTTAGAAGATATTACATGTTGTACTGATGGAGTGGGATTTCATTCTACAGTCAAGTGGGTGCATGTATTCCAATAAAAATTTAGTTACAAAAATATGTAGTGGGATGAATTTAATCTGAGTTTGTCAGTACTTCAATGAGTAGCTTCTAAGTATTGAAATAATCATCTCGGGACAGGTCAGCATGAGGTACAGATTTTGTTTTTTGCAATGAATATGTACATGTTTGATAACAATGCTTTACAACATTAAATGAATGTGAGTGATAGTTCATAAAAATACTTAGGAGAAATAATCAATATGAATGATTTTTAATCGGTACAGTGGGTGTAAGATGTGCTAAATCTGTGGAATATTAAAGGAAAAGCAAATTGAAGTATAAGAACACACGCATGATGGAAAAAAATAGTAAACTGAGGGCTAGATACCTCAGGGATTATGGTACCAGATGAGGTTCTATTGTACATATCAATGAGCCTGCTGTAATTCTGTCATTAGAAGTTAAAATCTTTAGGACAAGAATACCTAAGAAGAAGAAAAAGAAAATTGAAAAGAGGCTAGAGGGCATTCATTGGATGCAATCACTATTCAAATTTTTTATATCAAATAGCAAACACAAGTTCTGTAGCAGAAATCCCTTTCCCACACTCAAAGCCCAATGTCCCCCTGAGATTAAGACAGATAGACTCCAAAAGTTCATATATTGGCTTAAAATAAGGTATATGTTTCTTTTTATTAAGGTAAAATAAGGTATATGTTTCTATATATTAAGAAATATCAAACAGTACCTAATGTGCAGACATTTCTATTCATAGAATCGTATCACCCGTAGTGTCCATTGCCAAACACCCATCTGTAAAAATCCTCTGACTTCATCTGTGTTTTGGGGTTTGGGGATGGGAATTTGAACTAGTGTGGTCAATAAGCTGCTCAGCATTGACGATGGGGCTGCCCAGATAGCGCCCAGCAAGTTTTCAATTAGTTTTGTGTTTAGAACTGACAGGTTTGTCCTGCTGCTTCCTTCTTGCCAACACTGTACAAAAATGCAGTGTACATGTGAAGGAGAAAAGAATCAATCCAGGTGCTAGCAGGCAGGATCGTGGTTGCACATTTTAGTACCACAGGGAAGCCCGGCCACCTCTTCCCAATTCTGTCCTATGCCAATAAATTCTCTATTTACACAAGCTGGTTGAAAAGGCGTTTTCAGCAGAAAGAACATCTATCTCTAAAAGAGTCATGAATAGAAAAGTTTGGAGGACATAACAAGTTAAAATAGAATCACAAATAGAAAAGAAAATAAGAAGGAAACAGAAATGTGCAGTGACATAGAAGAATCAGAATGGAGTGATTTTACAAAATCCGTGGAGTTTTTAGAATTCTTTCAAAAGGTCAATGGTGTCATCTGCTACAGGATAATGAGACCTACTGAAAAGTTTTATATGTGGCAATAGAGAAACCAGGGCCAAAGTCTGCCAACTTAATCTCAGGTGCAGAAGCCAGATGGCAGCTTTACGACTATTGCTTATTGGTCCCGACCAGTTATGGGGCTTACTTTTATTAAGATGTGATGAGATTACTTAGTATATTAGAGGAATAAAAAGGATGGAAAATTACTGATGACATATTTGTGATTGAAATATTTACAGCTTAGAAAAGAAAGAAAGAAGAAAGGGAAAAATATATATGTATATAAAAGGATAGCTAGGATAATTGTATTGCTGATGTCTATTGGTTTATTGAACGGATCAGTTAATGTTTTAATTTTTTTCTTGAGCAATTTTACATGTTATATTTGATAATCTGAACAACTAATTTGAAGACAATAATATGCAATATAACAATCATTGCTGAATTCCTACCATCATGTTTAGCAAAGCTTTGTATCTTTTCCAACGGATTTTTTATTGCATTTTAATCTTTCTGATTGATCAATCTTGCATTCTTCCTTTTGGTAATCTAGCAGCTTCATTGAAGATAACTATATGTAATAAAACAACTATTGTTATTTCCTATCATTTTGTTTGGAAGTCCTGTATCATTTTTATTATGCTGGTGTTGTTTTGGTTTTTTCTTTGTTACTGTTTTTTTTTGTTCTTTTCAAAATAAAAAAAAGAATAGAGACCACAATAAAAAAGAAAAAAATTTTGTTGAAACCTAAATACACACACATAAACATATATACATAATGAACATAACATAGCACTATAACAAAAATTCATGATTACAATGACGTGGTATGTTAATGACAAACTACATTTGTTAGGAGATTAATACACAGTAAGAGTCATCTCAGGGGCAGGGCTTCACCTCCATCTGCATTCACTTTAGCCTTTGTCAAATTCACAATCTTCTACTGCTTCTCCTGTGATGTTGTTGTAATAATGCAGCATATTAATTATTCCAAATTATCATTTTCCTCTAGAATCTTAAAGCAGAAACAGCTAATGTCATACTCTGAAACAGCAAAAAGTGACAATCCTAGGGACAGAATAAAAGGAAAATGTGTCCATAACAGGCTGAAAGTATAATCTGCTTGGATGGAAGGGACTGCGTATGAGACCTGAGGAAAAAAATGATTTCTTTAAAAGAAAATATAGAAAAGAATGTGACTGAAAGTGATAAAAAATGTGTCCACTTCCTCCAGGGACTGACTGTGGGTGGAGCACGGTTTTCTAAGTAAGCAAGGTAGACACACTCATGCTGAGAGGGCACGAGCCTCGAGCCCAGGTTGTGGGATGAGTCAGAGACTTACAGAAGATTTTGGCACAAGGATTGGGAGCATTAGATGTTTGCGAAAGCAAAGCGGCATGATTCTCCAATCTGAGTAACTGTAAACTCAATCAAACTCACCTAAAATCAAAAGCTTTGCAGTAGGAGCAGAGAACATTCCTGAGTTTTCACACCAACTAGAAATTAATAAATTGTGTTCATTAAATGTATGAATCTAATAGTGGGATGACTTAGAAGTTATCTTCTTGGTAACTTAGGACTTGCAAATAGAACTTAGTACTTAATGCAATAAACCACTGCTGTGCAAATCCAGGATGAATATTTTAATAGTATAGACTTAAACATTGCTCAATGTATAATTATTCAAGGATTTAGATTTTTGAATTAGCCCCCCATCAACCGTAGGCTCAGAGTTAACACCGACTGAGAACATTGTTATAATAAGGCAATTCTTCACTTCTTCCCTAGGACATCTGAAAACAATATTCTTGGTGCACCTGGCCCTGAATATGCCAGATTAGCTCATTATTTGTACTCTGTGTCATGAGGGAAGGGGTTGTGTACTCCTCAGTATTTCACTGTGGAAAGACAAATTCCTATTAGTTTATTTCATTAAAAATTCAAGGACGCCAAATCCCTATATTTTGTATTACTTCTTTTTTTTTTGGTTTTTCTCCGGTACCAGGAACCGAACTCACGACCTTGCGCATGCCAGGCAGGCGCTTTTGCCGCTGAGCTAAATCCCCAGCCCTTGTATTACTCCTTGTTTGTTCTATTTTCACTGGCCTTTCCCACTTTCCCTTGGATGAACTATCTGAGTTATGTAATGTACTTGATTTAGGTCCACAGGTTACTTTCCTGTCCAACCTCCTCTCCATGAAAGTACTTTAGTATTCCTTGCAAAGCCTTTTTATGATATGTTTTTGTTATGAATCTACAGCACAGATTTTTGCAGTTTTCCACTAGGATTACATACACAAATATAGAAATCAAATTTTAATTGATCAAATATTTAAATTGATTAGCATCTTAAATTGGTGTACACTGTTATCCACGAAAATTAATGAGAATTTGTGGAAATTAAAGATAATTTTCTCCCTTTTTTGACTGATACTTAAATACATAGATATTTGATCATGTTTTTGGAATTAGAAAATCTCTCTAACAGGGGATAACCCCAAAATTTCTAGGGATGGTTCCTGAGGTAGACCTACTACATGAGTTCTCTGTCTGTCTCCTGCCCACTGAGCTTCCTTATCTCCATTCTCTTTTTAAGTCTGATAGCTCTCATTTCAGTGCTTTAATAAAAACAAACACTATGTTGCCCAAAACTTGGTGCACAGTTAGTATGGTCATTTAAAGAATTTCTGTTTTGTGCTTATTAATTCCTTTGGATCTTTGTTTGTTTATTTTGAGACAGGGCCTTGCTATGTAGGTCAGGCTGGCCTAAACTCATGGCAATCCTCCTACCTCAGCCTCCCAAGTGCTGGGATTATAGGCATATGCTACCACACCTGGCTCAATTCTTGATGTGAAATTCCTAAGTTTCTAACACTGGACTCTTATCACTTTTTTGTCTCAGATCACTTTTTTATCTTATAATATCCATTTATTGTGAAGTCATAGATGTGTTTTAAAAAATATTTCCCTTGATTTGGTTTCTATAACAGGCAGAGTTTGAGCCAGAAATTCAAGTGCTATTGATATATTAAGGAAATATTTCTGATGGGTACTAACCAGGAAACAGGAAACAGAAAAGAAGAACAGGAAAAGCCAAGTTACCCAGAAGCCATAGAGAGATCTAGATTGTATTCACATAATTTTATGCCTTGAGTTTCACTCTATGTTGAGACAAATGAGACAGAAGTTTGCTTTCCGAGTCCAGCAAGCATTACCAATAGGCTTTCTCCAGGGCAGGAAGCGTTATAATGTCCTAGACATAGTTATTCTTATAAATCAGAGGCTCCTACTGACGCAAACTTATTTTCTGAAGAAGGTGAGCTGTACCTCCTGAAAAGACAAACATGCAAACAGATGAGACTCAGAGCTGACCCAGGGAGAAATAACTCACAGGTTGGTGGTATGAAGACCTCCAGGAACCTCCCCCTAAAGAAAATCCATTGAATGGATCAAACTTGGTAACCATTCTAAGTCACAGGAGACTGACCAAAGGACTTAGAACAGAGAAAGTTAGTGTTCTACGACTGCGATGGACCTGAGTGAGAAGACGGGGAAGCCTCAGCATTAGCTATCAGATGCTGCTCCCACCAGGGGAAGCTTCACGTCGGGGAAGAGTGATCTCCGCAGGTGCAACACTGTGGACTGTAGCTTTTGGGTGCAGTGTAGCTGCCCTAAAAGGATCTGACACCTCAGTGGACATGGCCATATCACAGTCCCCTGATTCCAACCCCGTATCCATAACTGTATACTTCTAGTTCCCTTTTAGACAGGAAAATAGAAAGACAGGCAGAGGGATCATTGCATGAAGTTTTTACTTAAAATATTGCCATCATATTTTAAAAACACCTAAGATATAGTAAAACAAAAGTCTTTCTCAAGGAGCTCTCACATCTCTCACATCGTATTTTATTATGCCCAATCCCTAATAGATATTTAATATATTCTAAGATGAAGAGAGGTTGAGTTTGAGGCTAGAGAAAATATTTGAGTGTGTTTTCATCATTTTTTCGGTTTTTTTTTTTTTTTTTTTGTCTTTTTGAGACAGGGTCTCACTGTGCAGTTCAGGCTAAACTTATGCTCACTTTGTAGCCCAGGGTGGTCTCAAACTCACAACGATCCTCCTGCCTCAGCCTCCTGAGTGCTGGGATTACAGGCATGCACCACCACTCCTGGCTAAGTGTCTTTTAATCCTGATCTGGTTAAATGACACAAGATAAATGTGGTAATGTTAACCCAAATATATTTTACTTTGAATAAATCAAACATGTAATTTCTATATTCACTCCAAAAATGTATCTTTTGTAAACAATCTTACTGTTAGTATTTGTGTGTGACACATTTTAGTCAAGATAACATTGCTTATCTATTTTAACAGTTGCTCCCTATGCCTACACAATATTTTGCTCAAAATCTTTACTGTCTTTGAGATATGAAATTCATTTCTCCCTGGGATAACTGGTAAGCTTTTTTTTTTTTTTGGTGCCAGGAAGAGAACTCTCACCCTCATGCTTATCAGGCAGGCACCGTGCCACTGAGCAATATCCCCAGCTTGGTAAGCACTTTTTTACAAATGGTGAGACAGATGTAACAGTAAATATTTTAATCACATTTAAAAAATTAAATCTTCTGTCTTCTATTTGCTTATTCTTACAGTGATATGTTCATTTAATTTTATGAATGTATTGATTTATTTACAAATATTACAAATTATGCATGTTAAAGAGTTAAGTGGCTATTACATGAAAATCTTTTATAATTCGTTTTCTAAAAGATAGAAACTACTTTCTTGGTAAAAAAAAAAAAAAATCAATTGGCCAACATTCCTGACAACTTTATCAATAAATTTTGCTACCAGTCATGTCAGTAAAAGCAATTCAACATTTATATATTCTCATACAATTCTTATTTGTCTACAAAATAACACCCAGTATTTTATGACAAATCATACTAAATGTATCAGCAGTATTTCAGGGTTGCTCTGAAGCTAGGTCTTAAATCAAGTACAATTTTGTGAATACTGTTTCATAGCATTGTTTTTTGCATGACAAAATTATGTGCTACTTTTGGTTAATGTTTTTCTTTAACTTTCTGTCCAAATAATTTACTTTTTCTTATAAAACAGCCCATAAATATTTATAAAAGTATAAAATATTCAGGAAGATTACAACATGATGACAAAGAAGTAATAGAAATTAAGGTCAAATTAACTTTATAAATAAGATTCATAAAATTATTGTTTTATGAATGGGCAGTGGATAGAAGCCTGTCTTAAGCCTCCATGTAAAGGAAGCATTCTCTAGGCACATGTTAAACTTTTGGAAATTGCCACATTTCCCTAAGAGTTTAGTTTTCTCAGCTTCTAAGCTTAAAATTTCCAAAATTGAGTTACAAACATGTGAGTGAATGAATTTTATAAGTAAATATTTATTGCTCAGAAGGAATGTGAACCAAACCCAAGAAACTTGCACACATGGGGGATGAGATTTTTTAAGAGTCACATTGTGTTAAACAGCTTTTTATTGCTTGGACCAAATACCTGGCATAGGCTGTGTAACTATAATTGGTGCTGACTGATGGTGAAATGTTTCTCCTCTGTATAACTTAAGTGACTACATATGTTATTTGCATGGCTTAGACATGAAAATACATTTTCAATGCAGGCCAAAGACTCAAGATTCATGCCGGGGAGGAGTGATATCTAAGTCATCTCTAAATCCCTTACAGATACTAAATCAAGAAGTTGATTTAGACCTTTTCATCTAATGATTACCGTTTCCTGCAGATTTGCAATTGTTAGTAAAGCTTCAAACCAAGTAAGATATTTAATTCTTGTAATCCTGATTTAACAACATATTGTTGGCTGTTATATAACGTACCCAGATGAAAGTTTTCTGTCTAAATTGCCTCATATATTTCCTAAATTATCATATTTATTGTCTCACATTATCAATGTAAACTATAGTTTTGCTCTTTTCACTCTTTGCAGTATTAATATTTCTCTGCAAAATTAATAATTAAACAATTATTTCAGAAATACTTGAATTTCAGAAAATTTAGTAATTCATATGAATCATTTGAGCAACAAAATACTGTACTCCCTCACTTTAACACAGGTGACATAGGCTTCACTGCCCACCTTGAAATATCACAGTGTTTTTATTCTTCTGACATTTTGTGTCCATGATTCAAAGAATGAGATACTCATAAGTACATCCATGAAATCATTCTTGTTTATAGCAATTACAAACCAAATTGTTATGAAATATGTTGTGCAAGTAATACTGAGGACAGATGAAACTTTAAGAGAGTGAAATCCTTCTGCTTTTAAATTAAGAAAACAGAGGTTTCAGAAGTTAAAAAAGAGTGTATTAGAAATGTAAATACCAACTGTGTGATAAAGAAGTGTTTTAGGTTCAGTTTTATATACATCAAATAAATGTGAATATTATGTATATAAATAATATAGATAAATATATAAATGTAGGCATTATTTCCAAATTTCTAAAACTTCAAACATGCAGATACACGAAAAAGTACAAATGGCCCTTCCCTTTAAGTTTGTAAAATATTTTACTGACTAGTTTCAAAATTTTATTAATATGTAATTGTGCTCTGATACATAATCCTGCCACCAAAAATTACTTCTGATTCTTTAACCACAGTGTTTTAGGAAAAAATCTATTTTGGAAGTAGTCATTTTAAATTTCAGAGTTACTTATTATTATTTTGGAAATAAAGAATGTAGTATTAAGTAAATTCTGTCAAGGATTTTTTTTTAACCTGATGTCAGCTTCAGTTGATTGATTGTACATAGAAGTAGAGTGGATTTTATTCTATATTAAATTAATGATATTGTGTTGGTTTAGGGGATATTTTGTGAGGGAAAAAATACAACACAGGACACATATTTTCAAGATTATTTATAATAGTCATCCAAAGAATGATATACAAGAGAGTAGTATGTGGAAATCTGTCCACATACTAAAACCAAGGAATTCAGCTGAGGGCCTGGATCCCACGGAAATGTCCTGCATGAGTCCAGCTTAAGACCTAGAGCTCATAACAATGCCTCTCACAAATCCAACTGGAGGCCCAGAGCCCATAACAATATCTTATGCAGGCCTGCTTCAAGGATCTGCACTGGGAAGACCCAAAGGTCAGTGGTGGAATGTAGGAAGTCTGTGCCCCTGGGATGAAGGATCTGTGCTAGCAGACTGAGGGATCTGCACTGGAACCAGGAAACGATGCTCAGAAGAACCAGAGCTCCCCTTAAAGGTACCACAGCCATCCTCAGCAACAGTGAGGTCCCTAGATTCCCCAGTGATCAAAATAGCTGAGTTCCCACTTGGGAAGCCAATGCAGCAAGCTTCTCAGGAGACCGGCAGTGCACCATCTTCCCCTCCAGAGCCAGGAAGCGATGCTCAAAGTAAAGCTCTCCCCAAAAGTGAATCGAAGCTATTCTCAGTGCCAACAAGGTCCAAAGCTCCTTGGAAGATGAAAACAGCCCAGTTCATCAGGAAAGCCAGCAGGATGCACTCCTCCAAAACAACCAACATCTCCTTATGGCTTCTACCAACTCCAATAGCCTTTTTCCTCTCTCAACAGCTTTGCCTCTCCTTCTCTACTTTTGCCACTTATGCTGCTGGCAACAATCCCCAGGTGGGCCTCCCACACCCAGCACTACACTTACTCACTTCAGATGAGGGTTACAAGTTTGCCACCAGTTATCAATCCACTACAGATATTATTATTCCTTATCTGCAATACTGCAATTAATAGTTAGTGTACTTCATTTTACTGGAGTTATTTTTGGGAATGTTAATGATATGTGATATGACCTTTAATGTTGCATGTATTCTACCAGTTGTTGCTTTGTTTAGATATTGATTGTAACAGTTACAAAAGGGAATTTATATATGCACATAAATTATTACTCTTCTTTTCTCTGGAAGGAAACATCCACTGTTGAGATCAGTTGTCACTGTACACTCGTTGGTGTTACAGCAAAGATATATTTAGTTATTGATCAAAGTAATAACAAGGATTGCTCTTATTATTTCCTAACATCCTTTCTCCTACCTGACGTTTACAATGGTTCAACAAGCTGCAATAATGATAAGAGTGATGAAAACAATGAAAAGCAATTATAGGAACAGTCTGGTCTCTGTGAGTTTTAGAAGTTTTCAGAACTTTTTATGTAGGGAACCATACATAATCTTAAAAAATATTAAGGGCATTCAATAATATTTTATAAATAGACTTTCTAATATGGGTTCTATTTATCAATATTTATTGTAGTAGAAATTGAGACATTTCAAAAATGTTATTTAAAATAATAACCTTTCATGGATTAACATAAATGTTATTTATGACATAGAAAATAGAAAAAACAGAAATACTCTCTAAAAATATATATTGAAGAGTGTAAATTCAGGGGCTGGGGATTTAGCTCAGCGGCAAAAGCGCCTGCCTGGCAAGCGCAAGGTCTTGAGTTCGGTTCCCGGTACCGGAGAAAAACAAACAAAAAAAAAAGAGTGTAAATTCACTGAATGTTAGTTTGATTCTTTTATGTGCAGGATTTCTTGTCATGTTGTTTCGGCAAAACTTAGTGGTTTGTTATGATGATAAAAGTGATGACTTCCACAGAGCCTTAGCAGGATGCTCAGCAGTGTCCAGACCTTACTTTAAGAAATGCTTCTATATTAGAACTAAACTTTAATTTGAAGTCACCATCACTAGGGAGGCATAGCTGTTTATATTTTGTTTTAATTTGTATTAGTGCATGCTTGCAGGACATAATCACTCCCTTCACTGAGCGCATTGGCACCTGTACAGAAAACTTCTCAATTCTTTTATTCCTGCTTCCCTCCACTACCTTTTGAATAGCAACTTTTAATCAAATATTTAAAATTGAAACACTTTGGGTACAAGTAATTGCTGAAATAAGGATTTAATAAGGAAAGAGGGCCAGATGTTATAGTTCATGTTTCTGGAACGATGTAAGGCATGAACACTTCAGCCCAGACTGATCCTAAAATGAGTCTAACCAAAGGAATTAATTTTTCAATGAGATATTATTTCCCATTGCCCTCTTCTTTATTTTTGGCCACTATGCTCAATTTATGGGGGAGTATAAAATAATCTCACAAATCAGAGGAAATTAAGATTTTCATATTTCCTTTTAAGTGTTTTAATCTGATCATAGCCAGATGCACACAGGAAGGAAATGCTCACTGGGATGAAAGTTCTTAGAAAGTGTCAGGATGAGGAGGATATGGTTGGCCTCATTTTTCCCCGTTTTGGATGAAAAACAGGAAAGAAGGAAAAAAGGGCTTGTGCTGTTATCTGGAGCCCCAATCACTGCCTCACCCACCCTTCTCATCACTGCTGCCAGTAGGTGTGACAGCCGTCCTGCTGTAGGGAGATGATGAAGATTGTTAGAAAGCCCGAGGGGAGGACCCAGACTTTTCACTTAGATCTAAACTGCTTGGCTGTTTTCAGAATTCTTTTCTTTGGCATAAATGTTTATTAAACATTTTCCAGAAGGTTCTTCTATTTTTCATTAGTACCTGTTTTCAGTACATAATGATAACATTCATCATGAGGGATTTGTACACATACATAACACATCTTAATTTTTTTTCTTTGTCCCTGTCCCTTCCCCTTCCTCCAGCCTTTTCTGCCATCCTATTCTTCTTTCCCTTCTTCTCCTCCACACTTAAAAAAGCTCTATATCCCTTTTTCCTTTCAAATCTTTTTTGACTTTAAATCCATGTTCTTTTCCTTTCCCTTCCCGTATCTTGACCCCCCGCTTATTTGAACAAGCTCTTCCCACTTTCCGATATCTATCCTCCATTTTGCACCTTATTTATACTTTGGGCTTCTCACACAAGAAAAACAATGTGATATTTGAACTCGTCTGTCTGATTTATTTCACTTAAGATGATGGTCTCGAGGTTCATCTACTTACCTAAAAGTACCTCAAGTTTATCCTTCTTTATGACAAAGTAGTATTCCATTATATATATAGATATTATATTTTCTGTTCTATTCACCTGTTGAAGGGCATTAGGGCTGTTTCCAAGACTTAGCAATTAAAAAATGTGCTGCTATAAACATGAGTATGGATATATGCATAGATGTGGGCATTAAAACTTGTGGTATGAGGTTTTTAACTCTTTTGCGATGACATCTACATGAGAAATAGATATGTCAAATGCAACCTCTAGTTTTAGGTTTGAGGAATCACCATATTGATTTCCATAGTGCTTATACCAATTTACACTCCTACCAACCATGGAGAAGTGTTTCTTTTCTCCTACAGAGCCTTGCCAGTGTTTTTTGCTGGTTGATTTCTTTCTTTTTTTTTTTTTTTGGTTTTTCTCCGGTACCGGGAACCGAACTCACGACCTTGCACTTGCCAGGCAGGCGCTTTGCCGCTGAGCTAAATCCCCAGCCCTTTGCTGGTTGATTTCTTGATGGTAGTCATTCTTCATGGAGTGAGATGGAACCTCAGTACTGTTTTCATTTGTTTCTCTAATAGCCAATGATGTTGAACATTTTTTCATATATTTAATGGCTACTTGTATATTTTCTCCTAGGAAGTGTTTATTCCTTTCCAATACCTATTTTTTGGATTGTGTCTTTAAATTTGAGGAGCTCCTAATTTTTTGTTCTTTATATTTTGCAGATATTCTTCTGTCTGGAAAATTTTAGTCCCATTCTATCAGTTGTCTATTCTTTCTGTTGGTGGTTTTTTTCCTGTACAGAAGGTTTTCAATATGATATGGTTCCATTTGATTTTTAAAAATATTTTCTGTCCAAATTGGGTTTTGTTGATGAAGTCTTTGCCTACACCTGTATCTTCAAGAGTCTTGCCTATTCTGTGTTACAGCAGACTGTTTCTTTTTCATTTTTAGGTAGTTGATCAATTTTGATTTTATTTCAATGCATAATGAGAGATATGGGTCCGGGTTCAGTCTTTAGCATGTGCAAAGCCAGTTATCTCATCAGCATTTGTTAAAGAGGTTATATTTCCTTCAGTGAAGGTGTTTGGCTCCTTTGTCAATGATAAGGTAGTTGACTGTGTCTGGATTTGTTTCTGTGTGTTCTTTGTTGCTCTACTGACCCATAAGTCTTTCTTTTTCATCACTAGCATGTTGCTTTTTATCTCTACAATATTTTAGTATTAGTTAAAATTTGATGTTATGATGACCTTTGCCTTGTTGGTGATGTCTAGAATTGCTTTTACTCTTCTATCTCTTTCGATTCCATATGATTTTTAGGATTATTTTCTGTAGTTCTGAGAGGGATGCTATTGGTATTCCATTAAATCTATATAACACTTTTTGAGGTATCGCATGAAAAATCAGATAAGCACCAATACAATTGTAATGGTATACCATAATGCCCCACTCTCACAAATAAATCAACTAGACAGAAACAAAGTAAAGTAAATCAGGATTAAATCACACCTTTGGAAAAATGTGTGGGAGACCACCATGCGGTTCTCTCCTGAGAAACAAAGCCCTTGCTGAGATCTGACTCTGACTACTCCTTCAACTCTCTTCACTGAGATATGTAGAACTGACTCTACTGAAGCAGATGTTCCCCTAGTTGGCTAGAAGAATGTTGTGGAGAATGACCGAGGCACCAGTTGTTTCAATAGCAAAGCAACAACACGTCTGCAAAAATAGCCTACATGTTGATGGCTGGAATAGAAGCTCAAGAAAGCCTGTGAGATTCCAGGGATAAGACATGAGATAACATCTCAGCTGAGATCACAGCACTCAGGAAGAATTATACCTTCCTTGCAGTAAAGGTGCCAGCCTTGTGTACATCAAACCAATCTGTGCATTGCTAATTTGGAGGTCTCTGGACCTGATACAGCTACAAAGTGTCTTTACTCTATGCACTCTCTTGGGATCCCCACACACCTCCCTGATTGATACCAATAAAAGTCGTGGACCTTTGGAGATTAGGCTCTTTGCTCCAAAGAGAACATTGGATCATCCCAGAGCTCATCAACTGCAGAATATTCTCTCTGTCTTTCTTTTGCATCTGTGTGCCATATTGCCAGGTTGGTTAGAATGATACCTTCAACGGGGGTTTTGGTAACTGGTGCCCAGTGTGAGGCAGAATCCCACAGATGAGCCCACCAAAGTATAAGCTAGTGTTCAGTGGCACAGGGACCCTGAGTAATGAGTTGCTTTAGTGTCTGTGTGCCATATTGCCAGCTGGGTTAGACTGATAGTCTCAGCAAGGATTTCAGTACAATTGGACTTAGTTGATATCTCCAGAATGTCCTACCAAATAACAGACTATGCATGGAACTTTCTCCAAATTGACCACATACTAACCCACAGAGGATGCTTAATTACACACAAAGGAATCAAGTTTATCCAATGCATATTAACAGGTCATAGTGAAATGAAACTAGAAATCTATAGTAAAAGACACTATGAAACTAAGCAAACAATAATGCCAGTAAAACATATCACAACAAGATTCTAGGGGCTGCAATGAAAAGTCCTAAAAAGTAAGTTTTTTAGTGCTATTTTCCCACATCAGAAATACAGACTGAGCACGAATAAATAACTTAATAATAAATCTTAGGGATCTAGAAAAAAAAGAACAATTTGAACCTAAATGTAGAATAAGTAAGGAACTTATGAAAGTCAAGGCACATATTAATGCAATTGACAGTTAAAAATACAATCAACAGCATGTTTCTTTGAAAGATTAAACAAAATGAATAATCGCTTAACTCTCCTTATCAAAACAAGGAAAGTAAAGACCCAAATCCATCCAATTAGAAATGAAAAAGGCAAATCATAATAGAAACTGCAGAAATCCCAAATATACAAAATCCTGAATAATCCAATATCAGTCAATGAAATTGCAAAAGTAATAATAATAATTTTTTTAAAAACACTACCAACTACAGGAATACAACAACAAACCCAGGTTTCCAACAGACACAATAGATAATCCTATCCAATTTTATGCAATTTAGAAAATAATATCCCAATGCCATATGTTGATAAATTGCATGTGAAGTTGTGGTTGTGATAGGTGTGTGTTTTGGATAAGCATAATTTAATAGACATTTATTTGTATTTGATGATGATGGATGTGATTTAACAGGTTATAAATCCACTTTTGCTTTGGTGATCTTTGTGAAGATATTTATAAAAAAGCCTCTGAGTCCGTTTAAGTCCTCAATAGCTAATAGAAAGTATCTGTGGTCACATATATCGTAGAAAGTTAAAAACATGATTTTGGGGGTGATTTGAAATGGAGGTTTCAGCATAATACATGTACATGCATACTATACCTAAAGATTGATGGTAAAATCAGGAAATAAAACCCAAACCGAATGATCTTCTGAAAATTTATGTAACTTACTTAGTGCTAGTTTATTAAATATGTTCTGAATGAATGTTAGTGGGCTACAGTATGATTCAGTCACAAAGTTTAGATTATCAGGAATTGTGATCAGTGTTGATCAGCAGTCAAATATATGTAGGGAGGAATTTTTATTACATATGAACTCTAAATTCCTCTTGAACAAAGGGATGGCATTAGTTCATGGGACACAAATTTTCTAAAAAAACCCACAACTAATAGTGTGCTTTACATATCAGGTTAAAACTAGAAATGAATAGAAAGGAAGGCAATGCCTCAAACACATAAACATGTATGTTCCCATGATTCAATTACTTCTCAAAAGCTCCATCTCTGAACACATATATAGGGGGACATTTTAGTTCTAAAGCATAACATTTTACCTCTGGATCCCAAAAGGCTCACAGCTTTAGATATCACCTACTCAGGGGCTTATTGCCTACCTGTTTGGCCTTCTTTTGAAATCTGTGTGGAATCCTCTGTGACCCTGTAACTCTTCCATTCTGCAGATCCAGAACTGGTATCACATGGATGATGCCCTTGTTTGCCACTAGATTGAGCAGTACCCAAGCTCTCTTCTACTATTACTGCAGTGGCCTTTGAGTATATGAATGACTGAACTTAAACATTTCATTAGTTGGCTCTCAGTTAGCAGGGTACTCTGGGGTGCTCTTCTCAAACCAAAGTTTCTTTGTTTTTTAATTTACTGTTTTATACCCTTGAGCGTGAGATATATGGGGTCTAGACAATTTCTGAAACTCTCTCAAGGGGTCTTCTAATTGTCTGGTATAAACTACATAGCTTCTAAAAATTGAACTAATGCTTTCAGTAACTAAATACTCTTTGGCCTGAACTTTATTAGTATTTCTTCTAGGTTAGCCTGCACATTTTTTACATATTTAAGCTCTGTTTTTTGTTCATTATTTTAATTTAAAATTTGATCAAAAGCAGATAACAGTACTCATGCCAAAGAATAAACATTGGGCAGCCTTTACCAGATGAATTACTCCATCAACTTTAAATTTAGCTTCACACAAAGTCTTAGGATAAGGAACAAGAAGCAAAGCTCTTTGCCAAAATTATTTTCCAATGGAGTCCTCAATCTCATTTGAAATCTCCTCGGCCTGGTATTTAACTTCTACATAATTATCCCCAGTCTGGTATTCTGAACTCCCTCCTAAATGTCCCATTAAGTTCCATTAACATTTGGGGGGGATTTTTCATCCTAGTTTTCTAAACATTTTAAAATTTCTTTCACAGGCCTGTTCCAAAGACTTTTGAACCACATGGCCAAGGTATACTAGTCACAGGAAAGTTTTCATGCATAACATCAATTTCTGATGTAGTTGCTTTTCCATTACTGGCACAAAACACCTGACACCCACACCTAAAAATGAGGAGAGGTTCAGTTGGGCCCCTGTTTTAGAAGGGTTAGTACTCAGTCATCTTGGTCTAGGGCAGAGATGACTGAGGAGTGTGGTAGAGCAAAGTCACTGAACTCATGGTGCTGAAGCACAGAACAAGAGAGGAAGAACCAAGGGAATTGACATTTCCAGGCCATGCCCTCCAAACCCTACCCTCTTCCAATCTGTCCCTATATCTTCAGGCCACTTTTAGCTAGGAATGCCTCATTAGATCAATCCAACAATAAGTGCTGTTCCCCATGACCCAGTTATATTTCAAAGTCCCACCTCTGAACACATGAGTCTTTGGGGGACATTTGAGATATATACCAGACTTTCTTAGGTTGCTTACATCAGAAGAATACTGAAATTTAATGAAAAAAATTCATCTTTATTTTTAAAATATTTCAAAAGTATATAGACAGGAAGTAAAAAATAGAAAAATGCAGTGTTACTATTAATGTGAAATTTTAAAATACAGGAATAATACTATGTTTTGGCAATATTAGCAGGTTTGCTAACATTTGCCACAGTTCCAGCACCAGTC
>NW_004955402.1:54783140-54784673 GCF_000276665.1 Chinchilla lanigera | reverse complement strand
TTTTGTTTGTTTTTAGCTATTATTTAATTTCTTCTTTAATTTCATATGTGACCCATTGGTTGTTCAGGAGGCTGTTATTTAATTTCTTTGTATATATGGAGTTTTTGTGGTTCTTTTTGTCATTAATTTCCAATTTCATCACAATATCATCAGATAATATGAATGGGATAATTTCAATTCCTTTACATTTAGTTAAGCATGCTCTATGGTCTAGAATGTGGTCTATTTTAGAGAAAGTTCCATGTACGGCTCAGAAAAATGTGTATTCTGATGTTGTGGGGTGAAACATTCTGCAAATATCTACTAAGTCCATTTGTTCACAGATTTGGTTTAGCTCTTATTTCTTTACTGAGTTTTTGTCTAGTTGACTTATCTCTTTGTGTCAAAGGGGTGTTGAGGTCCCCTATTACAATAGTGCTATTAATTATTTGGGTTTTATGTCTGTTAAGATTTGTCTTATAGTTTAGTGCTCCTATATTTGGTGCATACATGTTAATGATTGTTATCTCTTCCTTTTACAGTTTTCCCCTAACAAATGTGTAGTGACTTTCTTTATCTCTTTTGATTGTTCTTGATTTGAAGTTCACATTGTCTCCAAACATAATAGCTACCCCTGCCTTTTTTCTGGGTTCCTGTTGCATGGAGAAATGTTTTCCATCCTTTGACTTTCAGTCTATGGATTTCCTTTTGGAATTGAATGTGTTGCTTGTCTATAGTATATTGCTGGATTTTTTTTTCTTGATCTGCTCTGCCAGTCTGATTCTCTTGACTGATTACTTGAGGTAATTTACATTATGGTTATAACTGATACGTTTTTGGCTTATATTTGTCATGTTATTTACATGTTGTTATTTCCCTACTTTTTCTCTCTGTGTAATTGCTTGCTCTGCTTGGTTGTTTCTTTCTGTTGTTGTTCTTGAAATTGTGGCCATTTTTATATCTTTCTACAGTGTCTTTTAGTACTCCTTGTAGGGTTGATTTGTGCTCATGGAGTTCTTCTGTTGTTCTTTGATGTGGAAATATTTTATTTCTCCAGTAAATTTGGAGGATAGTTCTTCAGAATATATCAATCTGTGTTGGAAGGTCGTTTGTCTAGCAACCTTGTAAACTTCACTCCAAGCTCTTCTTGACTGGAAGATTTGTGTTGAGGAATCTGCCATGATTCTGATAGGCTTTCCTGTGTAGGTGATCTGTTTCTTTCCTCTAATGGCTTTTTAGACCTGGATTTCTCAGGCCTCCAATGCAAACCATAATGGTGGCAGAACTTGGGCCACAGTGTCTGGGGTCTCCAGGCAACTGATTGAGCAGGCAGGATCCAGACTGGATTTCTGGGATTTTCATTATTTTATCTATGGTTGTAATTTTATTTTGGCTATAGCTAATTGGAATTCTGTATGTATCACTTAACTGTATGTCAGATTCTTTTTGCATGTTTGGGAAATTTTCTTCTATTACTTCTGCAAATACTCTTTCTATGTCATTTGTGTTGATGCCTGCTGTTTTATTGACACCTACTAGTCTCACATTATTTCT
>NW_004955402.1:54776736-54783040 GCF_000276665.1 Chinchilla lanigera | reverse complement strand
AAAAAAAAAACAGAATATATCACTTCACAAGGTAAATCATGGAATACAAATGATTATTTAAAATGAAATTACATCATTACATATGAAACTATTTCGCAATGTCTAAGTACAAATGCACTAGCACAAATTCTCATAATTTTATGCAAGTAGAGATCCTAAAAATGAAGCAAACACAGCATTTTTAAAATTTTTAAATTCTATTTTATTAGTACTTGTGTGTAAGACATAATGTTTACATTCTTTGTGAAAAGTTGTACGTAATACATTTTGATTCCTTTTTTATCCTCTTTTCCTTCCCTCCCTACTCCACCTATATTGCTTTCCTCCTGAAGTAGAAATAGTTTTTATTCAATTTTATTGCATAGGTCATAGGAAAAAAAGATGTATATCTCATGAGAATAACATGGACCCATTTTAATAAATATTAAAAACATGTTTATATGCATAGCTTTATTGAAGATGTCATAAACATTGCAATACTTTGATTAAAAGAAATAAATTACTTCAGGGCATAACTCTCTGTTTGTGGACAATTTGTTTCTTTTTTAAATAAGTATATTGATGCATATAATTATTACATATTATTTCTTAATCTTAGATTAAATTAGTGGTAAATTCATTTATGAATTCCCAACTTACCAAGAGCCAGTCAAGCACAATTATATTTTGTAATTTATATTTTTATGATTTATTAGTATTTTCTAACTGTATGATCAATCATAATACAAAAAATATAATTTCTAGATATAATTTCTAGAATTCACAGGGGTACAGATTAATGTAAAATGGAAACATACAATTACATATGTACTCTTAAGAAGTGTGTATGTACTTTCTCCTTATGATAAGTAGGAATCATTTTTATTGCAAATTTCAGCATATATGCATTTTAAAAGCTTGACACTTCTTCAGAATGGATTATCAATAACTGCGTACATTAAACAAAAAGTAAGTTTGCAAAAACAGGGTAAGGCATAAATTTTTATTATTTTGTTACATTTAGTGGAGACAATGAATAACGTATCTATGATGGTTCTTGGCCAGCTTTCTCCATTTACAGACAATACATTGAAGAAATAGGAAGGTATCTACACTTATCTCAGGAAAGTATTTTATTGCTATTGACAGTATAGTCAAAACTTTTGAAACTCTGCTCATTTTGTGAAGAAAAAAAAACTTAACAAGCATGCATGAAATGCTGTACCTCCCCTAACCAGCTACTCTTTCTGGATTTACAGAGTTTAATGAACCATTTAACAAAAACAGCCTAACTGTCCAGGAATATAAAAGTCAGATCCATTCATGACTTGAAAGCCCTGAGCACAGGGATGATGCAAGAATGTCTTGCAAATTGGAATGAATTCAACCACTTCTAGCAAGCTCAGTCAGTCTCCCACAGTCCAAGCCTTGTCAAGGGTTACACAATTATTTTTTCCTCACCCTTGAGATCCTTTAAAAATCTATGCTTCAATGTCATTTTATCTTATAAAGACATCTTGTTCTTTGGTGATAAATTTTAAAACCTCGGGTGCTGGATCATTATAAACTAGACTGAGAATAGTAGGTTGCACTTAGCAAGAAGCAGGACCTCAAGAAACATATATGAGTGAGTGAATAGATACATAACAGTATAAAGTGTCAAAAGGGAAGTAGCAAATACAACAGATGTTTATTTCAGTGACTTGGGACTCTCTGAATCTCTATGACCATGTGGAGAGCTCTAGTAATACCACGAAAGTGAGAATCGTTGCCAGGATCTGTTTATGGTCACAGTTCTTTCCAAACAGGAATTGTCATTAAAAGTTGAAATTTCTGTGGGAAAAGACAGGAGAAAAAAACTTTATTACATGTATAGATATTATGTTAGGACTGATTTACTTATAAAGATCCAGGACATTTATAATAGACAGATTATGTACTTGCCATTACACATAACTTTCCTATAAAAAGACAAGCAAAGCAAAACTGAAAAAGCCCTTGTGTCACTAAAGGAGACATTAAGAAAGTTGAAACCTTATTTATGCCTGCTGCTGTACATACAGGAAACCCAGGGAAAAATCAGCCAATCTCTGTGGGCATCAGTACTGTCTCTGAAACTGAGATATGAATTTTGACATTTTAAGGGCTATTTGAAAATGAAGTGAGATTTTGTGGCTGAAATAGACTTCATAAACAGCCAAGTACTATACAATCGGAGTTATTAAACTTTTAAAGATAAGCAGTGAGAAGCTGACAACTGAAAGAAATAAAAAGATATTAAATATTTATGTTAAAATCTTGAAATTTCTAGAGCTACATTTAAAAGTAGAAATTATTGCAAATATTCCATAAGTAAAGTTCCAAGTTTGTTCAAAATGGCATCTGTGCCTGACAGCACCCCTGGAACTTAAACAGGTGAATCTGCAGAAATGAATATATTCCTAGATATTCATGAATTATCATAGCTGATTCAAGAATATATAAAATTCTGAATAATTCAATATGACTTAATGAGATAAAAAATGTAAATAAAAACCTACCAACAAAGATAAGAGCAGGTCCTGAGGGATTCACTGATGAATTCTACAAGAAATTTAGACAAAATGCCAGTACTTCTGAAACTCTTTAATGAAATTAAAAGGGAAGCAATACTCCCTAAATCATTCCTGGTGGCAAGTATTACTCTAATACCAAAACCAAAGAAAGACACAACAGAAAACAAACAAACAAACAAACAAACAAAAAACTACAAGACAATCTTTCTAATGAATATAGAGGCGACAATCCTCAATAAGATACTAGCAAACAGAATGCAGGAATTCATGAAGATTATACACCATGACCGAATGGGATCCATCTCAAGAATGCAGGGATGGTTCGATATATGCAAATCAATAAATTTAATACAAATTATCAACAGGGCCAAAGACAAAAAAAAAACACATGATTATCTCAATGGAGGCAGAGAAAGCTGTTTATAAAGTCAAACTTTCATTCATGATAAAAACCTCACAGAAATAAGACTAGATGACCTTTACCTCAATCTGATAAAAGCCGCTATGATAAACTAACAGCCAACATCATGCTAAACGAACAATAACTAAAAGTTTTCGTTCAAAATTCAGGAAGAAGACACGGATATTTGATATCACCACTCCTATTCAATATATTTCTGGAAATAACTAGACAGAACAATTACACAAGGGAAAAAATAAAGGGAATAAGGATATGAAAGAAAGAAATTAAATTATCATTATTCACAGATGACATGATACTCTACATAGAAAACCCCCCAAACTCTACCAAATGACTTGTAGATTTAATAAGCAAATTAAGTAGCATAGCTGGATACAATATCAACACTCAAAACTCAATAGCATTCCTATACACAAACAATAAGCTCACTGAGAGAGAAATTAGGGAAATAACACCTATCACAACAACATTTCAAATAAATGAAATGTTTAGAAATCAACCTAAAAAAGAAGTAAATGATCTATATTTTTAAAGATACAGTACTCTGATAAAGGAGATCAAATAGGATATCAGAAAATGGAAGATGTAAGTTGCTCACTTATTGGAAGATCAACTCCTAACTTGAAATTATACTATAATGCTACTGTAGTAACATCAGCATGGTAATATAAAAAAAAGTCCTGAGGATGAGTGGAACAAATTAGAAGATGCAGACTCAACTACAAGCACATTTAGTCACCTTATCTTTCACAAAGGGGCCAAACAAGTCCACTGGAATGAAGATAACATCTATAATAAATGGTCCTGGAAAAACAGGTTGTCTACATGTTAAGGCCTAAAACTAGACCCATGTCTGTCACCATGCACTAAACTAAAGTCAAAATGGATGAAAGACCTAAACATTAAAAACACTAAATTAACTGTAAGAGAAATAGGTAGAAATTTTGAAAACATAGGTGTAGATAGAGAGTTCATGAACAATCCTAGACTACATTAGAAATACTTCAAAGAATCAACAACTGGGATCTCATCATATTAAAAACATTTTGCACACCAAAAGGAATCACCAACAGAGTGAAAAGTCAACTCACAGAGTGTGTTAGGAAAAAGTTTAGCCAATTGTCCCTCAAAGGACTTCATTCTAGAATATAAAGATTTGAAAAATATCAGAAACCCCCAATTTACAGACTCAATCAAAAATGGCCATATGAGATGAATGCACACTTCTCAGGTGAAAAGAAACAAATAGTAAATAAATATATGAAAAAAATGTTTAACATAACTGGTCATTCAAAAGATGCAAACTGAAACAACACTCGCATACTATTTCACCCCAGAGAGAATGGCTATCATTAAGAAATCAACCAGTAACAAATGCTGGTGAGGATTTAAGGAAAAAAGAAATCCTTCCCTACTCTTGATTGGAGTGTAGACTGGTGCAACCACTGTGGAAATTAGTGTAGAGATTCCTTTAAAAAATTGGATGGAAGGATCCATTTGACAAGCTATTCTCCTTCTGAGTATCCTGTCAGAAGAATTAAAACCATTATACCACTGAGATACACGTACACTCATATTTATAGAGGCATAATTTGCAACAGCCAAACTTGGAAACACCCAAAATACCCATCATGCCAGGAATGGATAAAACAATGTGGTATTTTTATAAAATGGGGTACTACTCAGCCATAAAGAAGAACTTTTAGGCATTTATAGGTAAATAGATGTGACTTGAGACCATATTCATAAGTGAAATAAATCAGAGTCACATGAATAAGGATTGTACTGTCTCCCTGGTTCGAGACACTGAAAGAGTAAATAAACTCTAAAATGTACAATAGATATTGTGAAATGGGAAAAATTGTTCAGAAAGAAAAAAGAACTAGGGTGGGTGAAAGGGGCAAGGACAGTAGGGAAAAGGGAAAAATATTCAAGTCAGTAATACTATTAGTATCTCTTAGTTCATTATAAAGGAAGGTTTGTGCTAATATCAGTTAGAGAAATTTTTACCCATCTCTTTTACCCTAAGAAACTGCTTTAAAGATAACAGCATATCATGTATTAATTATTATTATTTTCACAAACTCTGCTATGAAATTTTGTTTTAATTTTTCCATAGAATAAAAAATATTAGAAAAAGGCAGACGAGTTTCCCATCTCTCAAGTTCTCTAAAAATATATTTACTCTGTTTATGTAGGTTTTTCTTCTGAGAAATTAGTCTCTGATTTATGAAAAAGTGAGCAAAAATGGAGGAAGCTCAAATTCGGTAGAGTAGCTGGATACAAAGTCAACACACAAAAATCGATAGCATTCCTATACATAAACAACAAACATACTGAGAGAGAAATTAAGGAAATCATACCTTTTAAAATAGCACCTAAAAATTAAAATATTTAGAAATAAATCTAACAAAAGAAGTAAAAGAACTACACAGTGAAAACTACAGTATTGTTAAAAAAGAGATCAAGGAAGATCTCAGAAAATGGAAAGATATTCTTTGCTCATGGGTAGGTAGAGCCAACATTGTGAAAATGTCCATACTTCCTAAATTGTTGTACAGATTGAATGCAATTCCAATTAAAATACCATTAGAATACCTCACAGATCTAGAGAAAACATTCCAGCAATTCATATGGAACCAGAAGAGACCCAGAATAGCAGGACAATCCTGGGCAACAAAGACAAGGACAGGTGAAATCACAATCCTTCACTTGAAATTATACTACAAAACTACTGTGATAAAATCAATATGGTACTGGCAAAAAAGCAGACCTGAGGATCAATGGAATAGACTGGATGATGCAGCCAAAAACACAAACACACTCAGCCACCTTATTTTTGACAAAGGGGCCAAACCAGTTTACTCGAAGAAAGATAGCTTCTTTAATAATTTGTGCTGGAAAAATTGGCTCACTGCATGCTGAACACTGAAACTAGACCCACGTCTATCACCATACACCAAACTCAAGTAAAAATGGATTACAGATCTAAATACTAAAACTGGAACACTAAATCTACTGGAAGGGAAAGCAGGTAAAAATCTTGAAGACATAGAAGTAGGCAGAGAGTTCATGAACAAAAACCAAATTGCACGGGAAATACTTCAAAGAATCAACAACTGGTATCTCATCTTATTGAAAAGTTTTTGCACATCTAAAGAAATCACCAGTAGAGTAAATAGAAAACCCACAAATTCTGAAAAAATTCTAGCTGACTGTTATCTTGCACAAAGGACTTCTATCTAGAACATATAAAGAATTAAAAGAGGGGCTGGGGATTTAGCTCAGCGGCAAAAGCGCCTGCCTGGCAAGCGCAAGGTCGTGAGTTCAGTTCCCGGTACCAGAGAAA
>NW_004955402.1:54766587-54773461 GCF_000276665.1 Chinchilla lanigera | reverse complement strand
TTATGGAGTTGTTTCTTTACTTCAGTTGCAATCATTTCAGAGATTTCATGTGTGTGATTACCACATTCTCCTATGTCAATGTCTCCTGGGCTTGTTCTGGGTGGGGTGGAGTTCTGAGATTGCACTTTGTTCCTACCTCTTGTCATTTTTGATGACAGAGGCACAGTGCCCTGTCTCACCCTTCTCTGGATCCTCACCAAAGGCCCCTAGCTTCCCTAGTTTTCCTGGGTGTCAGGCTGGTCCCACAATGGTTTCAGAGATCAGCTGCCCAGTCTGGGGTCACCAGGCAGTTGGTGGAGTGTACCCAACTCTCCCGGGACTTAGACGCTAACTGCAATGGCAGCAGGTCAGGGAACATCTGGTCTGAGGTCCACTGGCAGCTGATGAAGCCCACAGGGCCTGGGCAGGAAACACAGTGGCAGTAGAACTTGGACTGGCTGGCCCAGTATCTCTAGGCAGCTGAAGATGCATGCAGGTCCAATATGTACACTGCAATAGTTGCAGGAACACAGGCAGCCTAGTCTTTTGTCCCCTGGAAGCTGCTGAAGCACCTGGATTTCTCAGGCCTCAGATGCAAACTGTAATAGTGGCAGAACATGGGCCACAGTGTCTGTGGTCCCCAGGCAACTGATTGAGCAGGCAGGATCCAGACTGTGGTGGCTGCAGATCATGCACTGTCTGGTCCAGTGTGTCCAGGCACCTTAAGGTCCACTCTTCGTTTTTAATACCTGACCGTAATTGGTTTTGCTACCAACATAAAAGGGATAAGGACAGAAGCAAAGCCATTAGAAGTGACAAGGTTTCTAAATAAATATTTATTTATTTTTATATACTAATATATCTTTTATATTGTGAGAAATGTTTCTTAACTTAAATTAATAACTACTTTAGTGGATGGTGATTGGTAGAAAAGGGGAATCATTTGAGAAAACAGTATTGATATGAAAATAAATATCATTAGGGTTTTGATAATTTAAGGAAAAACAATTGCAAAGGGTAACATCAGAAAAAATCATTTGAAACAAACCAAAGGAAACAAACCAAAGTGTACAGAAAGTGAAAAAGGCATACATAGAGAAGCAAATCTTAATATCAGATATTGGAATAGCTTGAATATGGTTGAATTTTATTTTAAATATTTTTTGTATGTGTCACTATAGAAGCCACATTAGTGTTACAGAGTACATAAGTATGAATTAAATTTAATCATTATGGAGAGTAGGTAAAATATATTTAATATACAGTGTGATATAAAGTTGGATAGTTAGGCAAAAGACTTCTATTTTTAAGCTCATGAAACTTCTAATAAATTATGGCTGTTATATAGAACCTTCACTAACCACGACTTTTTAGCCTACAGATGAATATATTTACAAACACACACATATATATATATGATGTATTATATTGTATGAGATATATTAAGACAGATAATAAATGATAAAGCACTTAGCCACTGCTGTGAAAGGGTTTTTAATTTTTTTATTTTTTCATATGAGGTTTTAAAATTGAGATTAAAGATAAACATCATAATTGTGCAATATTCCATGTACATCAATAGTTACAAAAGAAAAACAAAAGAAAAACAAAACAAAGTAGGCTGGGGATTTAGCTCAGCGGCACAGCATTTGCTTGGCAAGGTTGGGAGTTCAATTCCCGGTACTGGAAAAAAAAACTAAAAAAAAAAAAAAAAACAAAACAGAACAATACTTACAAAACATAATACTTGACATGAAAAGTGCCTTCTTACAGTAATTTCATTAAATTATAGAATATTTTCTATTTAAATATAAAATATAATGACATAAAATATAATGATACATAAAATTTTGTGCTTTGAGACAAAATATATGAATGTGAGAAACACTAAGGTGTAAGAATTTATATACAAGTCCAATGATGAGATAAATTTCTGTTTTCTTAAATTTTAAAATTTATGTGTTTATTCATTTTGTTGCTAAAGACTGAATACTGAGCCTCACAGATGTGTTCTAACACTGAGCTAATCTATGATTCTGTTTGTGTTATTTAATTTCACAAGTTTCAAAAACATAGGCTTTATACTGAGAGTCAGGGGTTGCAATGTGTAACAAAGATTAAAAATTTTCAAGCCCACCTTACATGAAATTTATAAGAAGTGTTACATGTGTACTAAACCAAAAAACCCATTAGCCAATCACATTATTTGGGTAAATTTGAGAAATACATTTCAAAAGAGAAATTTACCACAGATTAATAAAATTAATTACATACATTTAGAATCATTAAGAATAATATATAACTGCAGAGTTAATCTTTACGTGACATGTTTAAGAAATACAACTTTCAGTTTAAAACATCAGACTGATCAAATAAAACTATCCCTACCTAGCTACAAAAAGCAATGGAAAATACATTAAATAATTACTTAAATTTATAATAAATTCATAGGAATATAAAGCAGGTGAAGGTCATCTGATTAAAACATATTTGGAATTAGAAATAAATGGATTTGAATTTGAAAAATCAGTTGGGGGAAGTGACAGAGATCTCAGAAAAAAATATCTTGATTCCAAGTTTTTTATTTGGGGAGTAATGAAATTTTATCCAAGAAACAATACAGTACTTTCCTTCATAAAAGACTGAGCAATTAGACATGCATAATGCTGACTATAAATAGGAAATATTTTCTCTAAAGAAATAGTACTTAGGGAGAAATATGAAAATCTTTACTGTATCAATGAACCTAGGTATATAAAATTATATAACTTTACCTCCATCAGTCAATGAGCTTGGCCTGCACAGTTGACTTACAGGCAACTTTTTACTACTAACTGGTTCTTAAACATGCACAGACAAATAAGAATCTTTCATGATATGAGTACAATGATGTAGATGAATAGATATCCCTTAAAGACGTATATGCTCATTGGTGGACGCTGGTCAGAAGAGGTGCATACTGATAGTGTGACCTGGAAGGTTATATCTTCCTACCTGAATTCTCCCTTCTCTCTCAGCTTCCTGGCCACAGCAGGAGCAGGCTTTCCCTGCTCCAGACCATCCAGTCATGCCCTTCTTATATTGGAGGCAGGGAAACTATGGACTGAAACCTCTAAAAACCATAACCTCAAATAAACCTCCCTTCATTTAAATTGTGGGTTAGGTATTATGTCTAAATGATGAGAAATTAGCTAAGACAGAGATTGGTACCAGAGAAGTGGGTGGTTGACTACTTCAGCAGTTTGAAAAAGTCTTTGGAACGTTTTTGTGGGAAGAGTTTGGTAAAGATTGGAGAAACAAGCTAGAGAAGCCCTAGAATGCTAGAATCCCAGCTTAATGGGTGATACAGATCAGAGCTCAGAAGATCAAATGCTGATAAATATACAGAAGGTAAAGACTAGGCTCAAGTGGATTAGTTGAGAAAAGGGACTCTATTGGCAGTTGAACTTAAGATTATGTGTGTTATGTTCTGGTAGAACATTTGTATAAATTCTGTCCATATTCTGAAACTTTGCAGGAAACTGATATTAATGGTGCTGTACTAATGAATTTGGCAAAGAAAATTTCAAGGCACCCCTATGTTGGGGGTTGTGGTGTGAGTACTGCTTCATCTATTATAAAAAAAACAACATAAAAAAGCAGAGCTGAATAATATGTAAATTATTGCTGATGGCCTGAACAGAGGTGCAGGTAGAGTTTACACCTATAAAGTTGGAGCCTTTGAAGTTTTGGTTAAGTAGAGTGTGGTAAATCAAAAAAAAATTAAAAAGAAGCCCATACTTTACATAAAATCTATAGAAAAAATACTTTGTATTTTAGGAATCAGCAAAATTCCACCCTTCATAGGATCACTTGTGCAAAAGTAAAAGCGTTTTCTTTGAGAAGAGAGACCAAGGACAAGAATTGCTGCATAGGTAATTGATTCCTAAGGCTGCAGTTCAGTATTCAGGCATCCAAGCACTCAGAGTCCTCTGTAACCATGATCTAAGGGAAGGGGCTTTGGCTACTGCTTGAAGTAGCAGAAGACCTTAGCATTATTCACATTCTATTGGTATTATAGGTATGCAAAATGCAAGAGTTTCATGTCAAATTTGCTTTTACCCAGATTTCAGAGAAAAATCCGAGAAGTCAGGAAGTACGTCCTTGGGAAGACAGTGCATGAAGCAGTATCAGTGAAACTGAAAGTTCCGTTGGGACCCCCAGAAGTTGGAGATGCTAGGAACATAGAAAGTCTGCTGATAAAGACTGCAGGCAGTGGGCAAAGCCACTCCTTAAGATAGCATGAAGGTTGTAACTGAGGGATACAGGGATGGACTGTATAATAAGGGATTATAAGGGATCTTACTGCAGGGACGACCTGGAAGAGTATGTCCTTCTCTGCACCTATCTTCTCTCTCCACTTCCTGACCACAATGGCATGAGTATCTTTCCTCTTCCCAGGTCTTTCAACATGCCATTTAGGTGTTTAAACCCACGTAACACACAATAAATCTTATGGATATGTGAGCTAAAGCAAATATTTTCTTCATTGTATTGAAGACATCAGGCACTGGGTTTGAGTGAAGAAAAGGAGACTAACACAATGAGAAATGCTCTATAATATGGGGGAAAAATTATTTCCTGTTTCTTGAAATAAAAAAGGTTAATATCTCAGAGAAAACACTGATGATTTAAGGAAAAAAAGATTCATAACATACCAAAATAAATAAAAATTTCTAATTAGTATCTCACAGGGACTTGATATATTATATCATGAGACAAAAGAAGCTATGAAAAAGAGGAGCTCTTGGATATTAAAAATATAATTGCCATAATAAATTTACAAGAAAGAGTTCTTTGCAACTTAAAATATGATTACTAAATAAATAATTAAGTTTAAGGGTTAGAGAAATGAATTTGCGGCAATATTCTAGAAACGTGAAAATAAAGATGTAATGAGCTAAAGAAAAATAAAACTAATCATCTTAAGGGGAAAAACAACAGATTAAAAAAACACTTGGTAGGTACATGCACAAGATATAATAAGCAACCATATGAAACAGGCTATACATTCTGTAATGTGAGTCAACTTTTAAAATAAAAAACATAAAAATTTTAAAACCATTTATAAAATTAGCCTTTAAACATTAACAGGAGTAAACTCAATGAGAGAAAGCAAACATATACAACATATACAAGACCAAACAAAACTCGGTGAAATAAAAGACCAGAATGGAAGAAATGCTTTGAGAATGTTTTAGTTTTCACAAATTTAACGATCCTAAAGAAGTAAGAGTTTGTCAGAGACTTAGGCAGTAAAATAACTTCCTCAATCGTATAGCTTGTTTATAGGAAGCTTTTACACAGTAGAATATTGTTCTTTACATTGAACTTTTCTAATTAGATCATCGAGACTACCCAAAGTTTCACCTAATATGGTTACCCTTACAACAGTAATCTGTGACCAGTAAGGCTTTCATAAGGATCTTTTGTACGTTAAAGTATAAACTGGTTTTTTTTTTTCAGGCCAAGCATTGTCTTTTTTTTTTTTTTTTTTGCCTTTTTGAGACAGGGTCTCTCTATGCAGTTCAGGCTGGCCTTGAGCTCACTTTGTAGCCCTGGCTGGTCTCGAACATGCAATGATCTTCCTGCATCAGCCTCCGAATGCTGGGATTACAGGCATGCACCATAATGCCTGGCTAAAGCATTAGCTTTTATAAGTCACTTTTCCTGAAAACACTGATAAAGAATAAATATTTCAATAGGAAATATTCATAATGTGAGTTTTTTCTCTTTGTTATTTGGTTGTTTTGTTTTGTTTTTCTTCCAGTACCAGGAATCGAACTCATGACCTTGCACTTGCCAGGCAGGTGCTTTTGCCACTGAGCTAAATCCCCAGCCCTTCTCTTTGTTATTTGGAATCAGATGTTTTCACAAAGGACTCATTGCCTTATTAAAATGTTTCATGAAATACTTTTACAGTCACAACATGCAGAAATACAGGTGTTTTGTTGAAGAGAATCCTCACTTATTTTAAAACAATTATTAATTTTATTATTTTTAAAACAATGTAGATAGAAGAACTATGTTAAATGAAAATATTTAATACACATTTCTGGGGTGAATGTTGGCAGGATGGGTAGATAGATAATTTGCCCCTTTTATCCAAGTAAAATGTTGATACCAAAATACTACCATGTATTTATTGTGGATTCATTTTTAGTCAACTGTTGGAGAGTGAAAAACTAACAAATTGCATACATTAGGTTGTTCTTCAGACTGACCTGCATTACTTCCTATTCCTTTCGAATAAAGTGATTGGCTGCTAGAGTTACATCATGGCACCTATCATGAACTAGTTCATGAAAGTCCCTTGAGGTGTTCAGTGCCAGTTGCTAGGTTATAACAGCTGCAAAGCTATCAAAGGGAAATAGCACATGGCTTACTCAACCACCTTACTTCTGAGAGGCTTATTTTTCCTCTTTGTATGTCTTACAGAATACTGGACAGGGAAGAAGCTTTTATTTCTGAAAAAAGATATGCTTTTACCACAAAGTAAATTTAGGAGCAGGAATATAAGAGAAACTCAGGATCACTAAGGTTACATATTCTTCCAAATACAAAGACTCAGCGAAGGAAGATCAAGATGTCAGTAGGCTTTCTGAAACAGGTGCTGGAGTAGATTGTGTGAAATAAATTTCTTTTTATTCATTGCCATAACATCCATCCCTTTAGAGCTTGGAAAAGCCCTGGACCTGAGTATGGTGAAACATACCTAAAGTTACAGCACTCAAGAGGCTAAGTCAAGAGAATTGCTGGCAGTTTAAACCTGGTCTGGCCTACATGGTGCATTCAAGGCCACTTTGAACTGCAAAGCAAGCTCCTGTCTCAGAAAACCAGAAAAAAAAAAAAAAAA
>NW_004955402.1:54765243-54766487 GCF_000276665.1 Chinchilla lanigera | reverse complement strand
TTCCCGGTACAAAAAAAAAAAAAAAAAAAAAAAAACAAAAGAATTAAAAGACATCAATCCCCAAAATTCAAAGACCCAATACAAAAATAGGCATTTAAGATGAAAATACACTTCTTAGATTAAAAAAAAAATACAAGTGGTAAATAAATACATGAGAAAATGTTTGACATCATTAGTCATTCATGAAATGCTAATTAAAACAACACTGAGATTACATCTCGCCCCAGGAAGAATGGCTACTATTAAGAAATCAACCAATAACAACAAATACTGATGTGTCTTTGGAGATAAAGGAACACTTCTCCACTGCTAGTGGGAGTATAAATTTGTGAAACCACTGTGAAAATTGGTTTGGGCTAGAGGTCCTATTCAATCCAGCTATTCCCCTTCTGAGTATTTCTCCAGAACAGCTGAAAACATCATATCACAGTGATATATGTGCACCCATGTTTATAGCGGCACAATTTGTAATAGCTAACTCAAATGCCCATCAGTTGAGGAATGGACAAAAAAGGTGTGGTATTTTTTTACATAATGGAATGTTACTCAGCTTAAAAGAAAGACAACTTCAAATCTTTTATAGGAAAATGAACACAATGAGAGACCACACTCATAAGTGAAATAAATCAGACCCACATGTGTAAGCACTGTATTGTCTCACCAGTGTAACTACCTGAAAGAGTGAATGAAATCTAGGAGGTACAATAGACATTGTGAAATGAAAGGAAAGGCTCAAAGGCAAGAACTGGCATGAGGGAAACAGAATAGACGTAAGGGGAAAAATATGTATATATGTATATACAGAATATCTAACACAGTTGTACTACTGACTTTTATTATTCTATTGAAAGGAACAGTTAATGTTTAAGTGTTTGATCAATCTTACATGTCTATATTTGTTTACTGGAGTATCCAATTTGAAGACATCAATATGTAGTACAACAACCATTGTTAATTTACTATCATCTTGTCTGAAATTATGTATTGCTTGTACTGTTTCTCTGTTATTTTCTAAATGTATGTGTGTTTGTTAATAAAAAAAGACTTTATTGACCTGGCTAAGACTTTTAAAGTAGGTATTGATTATCTTTTGAATTTCTATAGAAACTGTAGTGATGTCACCCTCTTCATTCCTCACTGTGAGAATCTGAGTTTTCTCTTTTCTTTTTTTGATAAGATTTGCTAACTCTTTATAAATATTATTTATTCTTTCAAAGAACCAAATATTTGATTCATTATTTTTT
>NW_004955402.1:54753008-54755238 GCF_000276665.1 Chinchilla lanigera | reverse complement strand
AGAAAGGAAAGAAAAAGAAAGAAAGAAGGAAAGCAAGGAAGGTAGATTTTGGAAAAAATGTGCCAACAGCTTAACAAGTAGAGCAAATTTCCCAGAGAAGTATAAGTGTTAATAGAGCCCATATAGTATAGTATCTCCATATTCACAAAATAATAAATAAAATATGTTAAAATTTATATTAGCATGTTAATTTCCACAACTTAATGCTATAATTATACAAATAAAATTAAGGATAATGTTCTAGTTTCTTTGAAATGTTGTGAAGGCACCAATTGAATGAATAAAAAATTTGATAAAACAGGATCTCAGCACAGATGATACAAAAAAGTGATTAATCTACACTACTCCAAAGTGGCTTTAAATTTTTGACAATCACAATTTTATTTTATATATTTCCAGTTGCGTTATAAGTTGCTATTTCAAAACATGGTTTAGAAGACAATTAACAAATTATGGAATCTCATATGACCAAGTATTGGCCAGATGATCTTCTCCATGTTACTTAAATCATCTGAAACATCATTTTTGTCTGCTGTACAATGATGATTATTAATATCTGACATTATTATTTATGTAAGATTTTTCATACCTAAAGATGACATCTCATTGAAATCATCTTTCCCAGTGAACTGAAAAATAAATGTCATGTTTTTCTGTAACCCTAAATGCAAAAGTGTATTTGTTTGTGATTGCTTCTATGTGGATAAAAATTTGTTTCTCAGTACCTAATCTTTCTTCCATCCTTCCAAAGGGAGATAAATATATTTAGCCAATAATAATTTAGTATTTCTCCAAAGCCAGATTCCACTTATTTCTCCTGTTAATTTTTATTTTCTCCTTCTCCAACTACTTTTCTTTCTTTTGGAAAACTTTGGAGACTTGTTCAAATTTTTATTTTGTATCATTTTGTATCATAATATGTTTATAATATATAGTACATATGCATATATATTAAGATATTTAACTAAGTTAAACAGTTTGAGAAAGATCTAGAAAGCTATTAAATTTAATATTTTTGCTGGAAAAAGCAGGTTCCATCTGCAGATGAACATATCTCATGGTTTCTCTTATATGAGAAACCTAAATTATAAATAAAGAGCGAACTAAAAAATATAATCAGAACTAGGGAGACAGATCTTTCTCAAATGGGAAGGATATCAAGAGAAAAAGGGAGAAGAAAATAGAGGGAGGGAAAGGGGATGAAAAAAAGACCGAAGATGTGCATGTACAAGTATCATAAGGAATGAAAAATGAATGGAATGGATAAGGAATGAAAACATAGGTACTACAACCATACTAATAAAAAGAAGTTTCAAAAAGAGGGTCATATGATAAATAGCAACAAAACGTGAAGAGCAAAGTAAAACTAAGAAATCTCATCTAGTTATAACTTTGCTTACTGCTTATAAAAGATCTGGTTTGAATAAAAAAAGAACTAAAAACATAACTTTAATTGCTTTAATTAAAATAAGTTGATACTTTCTTAAGTTTGTGAATTGTATTTCAAATTTGTGTAGGTTCCTATAATTATTATAAAATATATTAATTTTTGGACAAAGAAGAATGAGTAAATAAGAAAATAAGAAGTAAACAAAACTGTAGAATGAGTAAATAAGAAAATTTAGAGAATACAGTATATCTCTCTCCGTATTTGATTACATAAAATTAGTGCCAATATGAAATTCTAGATTATTCAATGTCAGGGTCAAATGTTTTTCAACTTTTGAGATGTTCTGCATTGGTTATGAGATGCAAGTAAGTTACTAGTCATTGCACAAATGTTCCAGTCATTAATATTGCAAAATTTTTGAATCCTTAAGACAATATTCTTATTTGATATTGGATGTATGTTTAGATCCCAAAGACCACATACATTTCACTAATTTACAAGGAGGAACATACTGAACTCAGACGTTCTATCCAGGATAACTGTGTTGTACAGATTAAGGCAATGATTAAACTCAGTTAAGGAAGGAAGACCTAAGTTGTTTTCCAGATTCACCATATATGAGCTCCCAAAAGGTCCTCTTTTTTTATATAACAATTTTTTTTAATTTTAAAGAGAGTAATAAATGAGAAACAACAACAACAACAACAACAAAATAAAACAGTAGTAGCATACCAGTATCACAAACATAAACAAATCAAAACAAGAACATTCAAAGTGATACAGGGAGGGGCTGGGGATTTAGCTCAGCGGCAAAGCGCCTGCCTGGCAAGCGCAAGGTCG
>NW_004955402.1:54718506-54752845 GCF_000276665.1 Chinchilla lanigera | reverse complement strand
TCAAACCATTAAAGAGAATAAGAAAATAATTCTTCGATAAAACATTAGAGATAATACAGAGTTTTACTGAACAAGATGGTAGGAGTTCACCATTGTAACTCCCAAAGGTCTTCTTTCAGAGAAGTCATGTGGATAATGCCTCTTTCTCTTAAAAATTGTTTCTGACAATATGCACACAATTACCAACAATCAGTGTTTCACAGTTGAGATTATTCACTGATTATCCAAATTACATATTCAGTGTTAATGTACATATGATCATATTTCAGCAAATAATACTTAGTATGAGTTTAGAATGCCAAATACTTTGACATGTGAGATTTTACATTAACTGAATGTATTTGCTATAAAAATTCATTCAGAAAATTAATCATCTATCCATGCTTTCCAATAAAATGGGAAATGTAAAAATTATAACTAGTTAGTTACATTCATTTATAATTTTGGTAGTATAATGAGCCATATTATTTTTTAAGATAAGGTAGTGGCAGGGTAATTTCAATTTTATATATTGATTATTTAACTGCAAAATAAATATACAATTAGCACCCAATGAAACTGTATATATTTAAAGTACATTTTGATACATATCTATATAAACATAAATCCACTCACAGTACCATCAACATAATTAAGGTATAAAATATTCCCTAAAGTTTCCTTATAAACTCTTTATAATTTTTCTATCTTGTTAACTTTAGGCAGGTTCCTAGGTTCATGTAATTGATTTTTATCCTTCCAGATTAATTTGTATTTTCTAAAATTTTAATAAAATGAAATAAAATATTTCTACATCTTTAACTAACTCCTGTAACCTGATACACTTATATTATATTCATCTGTGTTGTTGAATTTATAAATACTTCATTCCATTTTTATTTTTGTTTTAATTTTCCATTATGTGAAAATAATAGTTGACAGTTAATTCACCCACTCATGTGCATGAGGTTACTTCTGTTTTTTGTATATTTCAAATAAAGCTTCTATGAACATCCACACACTACAATTGTCATAGAAGTCTCTATTGATTCCTCTTGAATACATACATAGGAAGGAGTAGCTGGATTACTATATTAGAATGCCTGCATTAATCTATTATATATCATTTTCCCAAGTGGTTTTAATATTTCACATTTCCAATACTTATATATGAAAATTCCGACATCTCCAAATTCTCACCAATATTTTATATGAGGAAATTTGTTTTTTAAATTCAACTACTTAGGCTGTGGTTGTACCTTGTTATGGTATACATTTACATTTCCCTGATATGAGATGATGCTGAACATCTTTTTTTTCATGTGTTTGATTCTCACTTGTATATCTTCTATGGTGAATTTTATGTTCAAATCTTGTGCACACATGTGTATTTTCTTTGTTTTCCTTTTTGCATTTTAATGAATTTTTATGCAACCTGTGTATACATCTTTCATAAGCCATTTAAGTTATGAATATTTTCCCAGATTTTCCCTTGTCTTACCAATCTCTTAACAATGCCTTTTGGAAAGAAGACGTTTTAAATTTTCTCTAAACCCTAATATTTCTTCGTTGGAACATGTCTTTAGGAACTTTTTAAAGATACCTTTTGGGTCTGTATCTGTGCTGTCTCAATAAATTTATTTTACTTTAAAAATATCTTAATGTCATATAAGTTCCTATGAACCTTCTTTCAAAAATTTTTCCGGGTTATACCAATGTTTATTTTCCAAATGTAATTTTACTGAATAAAACTTTCATGAAAAGACATCATGTCTAACACCATTATGGTCATAAAAAACATTTGGAACTTATTATTATCTTCCATATTGACTCACCCCATTCAACAACTTCACAATTAGCACCTAGTTGTAGAAAATCAATTCAAACTGAAAACATAATTTAATGTCCTAAAATTATAAATTAAAAATTGGAGACAGAAATAAAAATATTGGAGATTTGAGCTTCATATGATTGTTTCCCTCAGTTTGTCTCACTACAGACTATTTTCATGTCTTTTGTTATGTTGCCCAGAGTTAGCTTGATTCTCAGACTAAAAATTCCAGTTATGTTGTAAAAAAATAATTGTGGCCATTTACTAGGGCTAGTACTCGAAGAAACAGTATTTCAATCATGTGAAAATATTGAATAAAATTCAATATCCCAAACGAATGAGAAATACAATAGGAAGTGCAATCATTCCCATATTAAATAATTGGGTAATAGCAAGTTAACAAATAGTGCTAAAAACATAAATGTTAATAATTATGGAAAGCAGTACTATTAGAGTTTATAACCAACACCTCGTTCAGTCACTCTTTCTGACAAGGTATATATGGGACTATTAGAGAGAGAAGGTCATCCTCCACTAAAACTTCTTCTTATCTTTTATTACTCTTAATTGTAGTTATTAACTTATTAAATCTAATACAGAACTATTAACCAAGACCCCCAACTTATGCATATTGATTATCAATATTTGGTGCAATAGTTGAAAATCTGTATTTTTCTTATAGCATCCTTTTATAGTGCAAACCCAGGCTATCATTAATGTAGAGGGGACTGTTTAACAACCACTGAACTTAAATGTATTGTGAGTAATAGCGATAACTAATTTTTATTAAATTATTAAAGAATTGTGCTAAGATGGCAGAAAACTATTGCATCCATCCATAAAAGACAGCAAAATAATATCATTTTACCATAAAATAGGTAGTGTATTTTCATGTTGATAAAACTGTTTATTAACATCCCTCCTTATCCTACACACACACTCACACACACACACACACACACACACACCAGTTGATATCAACAAGAGCTTTGTGAAGAATATGGTTTTTAAAATGCAGTGAGAAAGAAGTCAAATGAACAGTAAAAATGAGGGACAAATGAGGTGAGAGTGGCTCCATGATCACTGCCTGCTTGCAGGAAAGCCTGTGCTGATGTTACCCATCGCTTTACAACCTTCATCACATTGATTTTATGGAATTCCACGTTTAAGCTTCCTTTCATTTTCCCATTCATTTCCACAACACTTCCCCATTTTGCCTGCATGAGGAAATAGCTTATTCTTTGCTGAACTGACTCTTTTCAAACGCTGATTCACATAGCCATTCCTTCCATTCCGTCTTCTTCACCAACTCTCAAATCCGTATGACAGGAATTCATAGACCTAATCATTTTATTTTTTTAACAGATGGTATTTTGTACCCGAATGAAAATATAAAGTCAATAGCAACACTAAATGCAGTGTCATTTGAAAAGGGAGAAATTGTACCTTTACTCAGTAAATTAATTTTTTATTTTATGTTGGCAAATCAATTACCTTAAGTAATGTAGCAAATACTGCTGTAAACCTGTTATTATTATTTATGGAAGTTTACCACTGAGGGAGTTCTAAAAATGAAACGGCAAAAGTTAATGGCCTCCAGTGACTGCAACAAATTACAGAGAATGTATTTTAGTGCTTGATTCATACTATATGTTTAACATGTTTATTTTGAATAAGTGAGTCGTCTTAGTTACTTTTCTTATTGCTGAGACAAACTACCCAACACCAACAAGTTAAAGGAGGAAAGGATTATTTGGTTCACAGTTTGTAGAGTTTTCAGTCCATAATCAACTGGCTCCCAGGTAAGGAGGCACAGGCAACAGGGCAACTGTTCATGGTGGTGGAAAACAGCCAGAACAATGAAAGAGAATAAGAGGGAAAGGGAGAAGGAAAAGCAGAGGGAGAGGGAGACTGGGAGGGAGAGGGAGAGAGATCAACAGAGAGACCTCTTTCTAACCCTTATATTTTATGCCGGCTACCCACCCTATGGCAGGTGTAGCACTCACAATTTTAATCACAACATTGGACCATGAATCAATCACAAACACTAGCTTCAGCAGCCTCTGAAAATCTCACCCTCCATGACTACATGAGTCTTTTGGTGGACATCCAGACACAAATCATAACATGAATGATGAGTATCATAAACAAAAGTGAAGTATTACATATAACAAAGCCATCATCCATATTGTTTTATTTCTAGTTACTGAAGTTATAAGTTAGGATTCTTAACATAAATTTAATATCAAAATTGTTAGGAGTTTGGTAGAAGTGTAAATTTATCTTTTATAACATTAAATTAGATTTATATTTCTGAGTTAAACTTTTAACTCCTATAGTTATAACAGTTAAATTTGCATTGAGTTACCATAAGAGGTGATGGATTCTCTATGTCTACAGTAACATACTCTCTTCTGGGCATATATACAGCCTGTCCTGAGAATAGAACATGATTCTATGGCCTCTTTCAACTCTAATGTATTTGTATCCTGGTGGAGAACCTCATTAAATTTCCTATCTCACTCAGCTTCCCTTTTATTACTCTGGTTTGTTCAGCATAGGGATGTCTGATGATTAACACTCATTTTAACTAGGAAAAGATTTCACACCCCCACAGAATAAATGGGATTGTTTTTCTCTTTACCATCTTTACTTAATCAATTCTCATCCTTATGCAGGCAGAAAAGTCCACAAAGTGAATGATTATACATTTTTACTGAATAATAATTTAATAATAATAAATTTATAGTTAATAGATTTTAACTAATTTCCAGGTTGTTATAATTGGCCATATGAACAACTTTCAATGATGGGTATATGATAATATTTTGCACAAAGACACTTCTTTACTTCTGTTAGGTGTATTGTGCGCATTTCTAGGCAATGTCTTGTGCAAACTATTACACGGTGTTCATGATTTAACTCATTGAATGCCAATGAATCTAAGAGTCAATTTGTTACATTTTCCCTTTTTTCATGGCTATAGAAGCTGAGACCAAAGAGTTAGTGCCAGAGCTATGATTTTAACCCAAGTGATCTACTTGCAGATTTCATCCAAATGTAACTCTGTTAGTCAGTTTTCTATCACTATAATAAATATCTGAGATACTTAACTTATAAAGAGAAAAGATTTATTTTGGCTCATGGTTTTAGAGATCCCAGGTCACTTTTTGTCCTTTCCATTAGGCCATTGATGAAGGTGTCAGATTCATTGGCAGGAAATGTAAGGGTGGAGCAGAGTGCTTACCTCATCACCAAGTAGCTAAGAACAAGTATGGGGCCATGACCTGTCAAGCCCCTTAGTGACACACTTGTGGATACTTATAGTATCTTCAGCAGGTCCCACCTCCTACAGGTCCACCGCAGCCCCAGGAGAGTCACCATGGGCAACAGCCTTTACCAAATGGACTTTGGGAGATTTTATTAATATTTACACATTCTAGCTACTTTAACTTAGATCACTGATTGAGATATAACTGTATTAAAAGACAATGTTTAAAATATAAACACACAATATTTTTATGAAAATTTTCAAAATTCAAAATAATTATGATTTTGATTTCAGTGATATTTCAATTTTCTTGGATAAAAAACTGACCAGTATGATTCTTTTCAAACTTCTACAGCAGTTATTATATTGATAAGTGCAATACAATATTTTAGCAATTAAGTAAATTTTCTAATTTTGCATATATTTGAATATTTTAACTAGTGAAAAGGTATTTTCTGGAAGAAAGTACCATATGTTTGTTATTTTAATGCTGTTATTTTACTGTTGTTAATATATCACATATTTACTTTGCACTTAATCTAAGCTAAATTATTAACTGAAATTTGAAGCATCAAATGTACTTTTTACATATACCCTCTTTTTTGTGATAATTCTATTCCCTGGAGTATTACACTCTATTGTTAGTATTATTATATATGTATAACAAGAATATATATGTATATATATGTACATATATATAAAATTTAGAGAATAACAAAAATACAACAAATATATATATATACATATTATTCAGAGAATTTATTTTGGTAATCATCTCTATGTGGTCTTAAGAAAGTTACTACGTTTTGAATTTAGTTTAGAAATTGATAAAGACATTAATACAAAATAAGTAATAAATACGTTCAAAGTTATTATATCTATTTTATTAAAGCAAAGCTATTCATATATGAAGCAACGCTCACATTTAATCCTACTATTAGGTATTGCAATAAATATTATTTATAGTCTATGTCATTCAGTACTTCAAATGTCATTGTTAAAAATATTAATACTTGTATATAATACATTACAGAATTTGTGAATTTATTATTACAGGTCTTACAGTATGAAATATAATTTGGGTTGGTTGTTCAAAGTCTACCAAGGGACCATGGTATTAGAAAACCAGTTCCACTCAGAAATGAAGCGTGTTGTACTACCTAACAGCATCAGTCTTTAGAAAATACATTTTATTTGTGGAATTTATAAGCACATATGATTTGTGAAATTAGTCTTTCCACTTATGAGACATACTGACTTTGTAAACAGATTTCTTTTCCTTGTTCAAGTTAGCTGAAAGTATTATACTTGAGCTCATTCAATATTTAAGTACTCATCTTTAACCTAAAGTTCCAGGGGAAAAAGAATTATGAGTGAAAAGGTCTAATTATATTCAAGCTCTTCCAGTAAATTAATATAATGGTGTAAAGAAGTTAATCTCACTGGTCTTAAATTTCTCCATATATAATAGCTGAGATGTTGATATTTCTTCAAGGTAAATATTCTTACTTTAAAAATTCTATGCCATTTGTAGAATAGAATTTAGAGTATATTACTATTTCAGAAAGCCTGCCCAAATCCTTAATTTCTATTAAATGGTGATGCTATGTAGGTGACTCCAAGGAAAGTGAGGACTTCCAGAGACTGGAGGAAAACCAAAACGTTAATGAGATGGAATGTGGAGGAATAGGTTTGAAATAGAAAGAAACAGATAATTATGCAGACACCATAATGTGCTGAGAAGATCACATTTTGCCATAGGTAGTCTCAGGTTTGAAGCCAAACTTTCATGAGAATATGATGTTATTATTTTGCCTTTCTGAATCTCAAATTTCTTTTCTATAAAATGGATATACTATACCCAATAGGATTATTCTGAAAGAAATGAAAGAAAATATATTTAAAGCAACAGTATGGTTCTGGGAAGTATGTAAAGATTTCAAATCTCTCAAGATTCTCTACTAGTTAGCATGCTTTCCTATTTTTTTTTCATCAAAAATTAGACATAAGTTGTGATTCAGGGACAATATTTAAAAACTGATTCATGTTCACTTCAGTGTGTTTTTGCACAGCCAATTAAATGCGACATAAGATCAAGCAGCAAATGTTGAGCATTTGGAGCAGTGTTCTCCCCTGGATGGCAGCTGCAGCTCCTGTACTGCAGTGAATTCTCCTGCTCCAGGGCCATTAAATTACATGAATTAATTATACACATGACAGAGAGCTTATGAAGTTTGTGTTTTAGAGAAGCATATTAGGAATGTGTACTATTACAGTGTACGATGGAAGGAAAATTCATATTTAAGCATAGTGCCTTTGATTTTTTAAATCAGGAAAATACTTGTCTTTAGCTAAGTGCAGTAATTTTTTTCTAGGTCTCTACATGTTAAGAATTTTCATGTGCTCTTCCGTAAGCCATATAATTTAAGCCTCATTTCATTTATCTGAGATTTTTGGTTTATGATTTCAGTACAACCTTCATCTGAATCACTTGAGGATTTTATGAAAAATATAGTTTCATGGATCCCAACCAGACACTGATTTAGATTCTCACAAATGTGTTCCCCAAGAAATAGAAATTTTAAACAAAATCCTAATGTGATTTTCATGAATATCACTTCAGAAAGCCTTCAGATTTTCAGCTTAACACTTTATTCTTTGTAGAACACAATATATAGTATAAAGAGACGAACACTAATCTCAGTGTCCTAAGCCCCATGATACCCTTACGTCTCTATATATGATGGTTCCGTGCCTATTGGTAGGTCCCTTTGGGTAGGATGAGCATGCAGGCCTTCACCAAGACTTTCTTTGAATAATGTACTTCCGTGAAAAAAAAACTAGTGACTGTCAAGAAATGATTGCTCAATCCATGCCTACTTTTTATCTGTACAAGAGACTGAGTGAACTCTGTATTTATTTCCTGTACTAATATTTAATTATTTTAGTAGGTGAATATATTTACCACCTGTCTATGGTTGAAATAATTCAAAGTACTGACTAGCAAAGCAATCAGTTTAATATTTGTTTCACAATTGTTCACTCCAAATCCACACACTTAGGCATGTTAAGCACATTCTGATGTGCACACCCTACACTGCCTACCAGCAAAAATAAAAATACATCTTTACAAATGATCACTGTGTGTTTTTGTGGAAAAATAGAAAGAATAAAGGAAAAGGGAATTGTGTCATTTCAAAAGCTCAAGGCACTGTATCTTAAATGATGCTAATTTATTCACTTTTAGTTTCATTAGAAATACATTCTTATGACCTTCCTTATGCTAGATATTCTACATGTTTAAGATACAGGAAGAAAAACATGGAACTTGTTTTCTTGGGGTTTAAATTTTACTGATATTACTTCAGTACTACCGGATAAGCTGGTAGAGTTGGCAGTTGCCCATAAATTTCTATACTCTCTTACACTTTTTTAATAAATCCATGTAATTCAGCATCTTAATAACCTTTAAAAATGGTATAATACATATACATGAATACTGAGAGAAGAGGAGGAGGAAGAAGCTTGTCACTTGTGTGCAGCTAGGGGGAGCCATGAGCAAGTGATCACATGTCAGTAGGATGCTCAGGGAAGCCTAGGCAGATTTTCTGGAGAGCTCTTTTGAAGTAGGCATGCACTTCTCCACTGACCAGTGATACTGAACATTTTTTCATATATTTATTAGTTGTTTGTACTTCTTCATCTGAGAAATGTCTATTCATTTCAGATAACCATTTTGGATTGGGTCTCTAAATTTGTGTGGTCTGAATTTTTAAGTTCTTTATATTTTCTAGGTATTAGTCCTTTTTCTAAGAAGTAGCTAATAAAATTTTTTCTCATTCTGTAGGTTTTCTGTTCACTCTGTTGATGGTCTCTTTTGCTGTGCAAAATATTTTCTATCTGATAGGGATCCCAGTTTTTAATAATTTCCTGTGTAATTGAGGTTTTGTTCATGAAGTCTTTGACTGCAACTATGTCTTCAAGAGTTTTGCCTATTTTTATGTACCAATAGATTACTTCTGTTTTAATATTTAGATCTTTCCTAACTTCTCTTTCACTGTGTTTGTTATTTGTGTACAAGAACAGAGTTGATTATTGAGTGTTGACTTTGTATTCTGCTATGCTACAAGAAATGCAAATTAGAACACTGAGATTTCATCTCACTCCAGAAAGAATGGTGTTCATCAAAAACTCAATCAAAAACAAATGCTGTGAAGGCTGTGGGGTAAAAGGAATCCATTCTCCATTGCTCATGTGGGTGCAAATTGGAACAACCACTATGGAAATCTGTATAGAGATTCTTCCAAAAACTAAAACTAGAGATTCTATTTGATCCAGCTATTCTCTTTCAGGTAATCTCTCAAAACAGTTAAAAGTATCATTATGCAGTGATGTATGCATACTGATGTTTATAGTAGTACACTTTTTAATAAATAAATCTTGGGAGCAGCCTCTATGCCCATCAACACATAAATGGATGGACAAAATGTAAAATTTATATATAATGAAATACTACTCTGCCACAAAGAAAGATAAGCTTGAGTCATTTTTAGATAACTGTATGCATATCAATACTATAATTTTAAATGAAACAAATCAGGCACACAAGTTTAAATATTTCATTGTTTCTCTCGTGTGAGAAACCCAAATGGTGGACAGATATTAGGAAGTGGGAAGAACTTGATCAATAAGGAAGGGGAATAGGAAAGGGGTTAGAGAAGGGAAGGAAGGGAAAATAATTAGATAATGGAAGAAAAAGTGGAATCAAAGCTTTGCAGATGGGGAGAGAGAAAAGCATTGAAGGGAAGGGAGGAGAATGGGAACAAAGGAAATAAGATGCATTAAGTAGAGGTAGATCCGCTTGTTGAACATGTCATCATGTATAAGAAACATGTACTAATAAAAAAGTAAAGTAATTTAAACAAATATAGTAGGTATGCTCAGCTGGATATACTTTTGCTCTTACTATTCTGCTTAGAACACTTCTGAGATGCTGGAACTCGAGCATAATAGAGTAACCGTCTGGAGGCCAGCATAAGAATGGGAATTGCAAATGAAGTTCTAAGAGTAGGAAGACAAAGACACACACAAACAGGACTGACCACCTCTGGACTCTCCATGATTGGGGAAAATCACTAGAGACCCAATTGCAAAATTTGAAATTATAAAGTGACCAATAATCACATTTTAACCATTGCAGTTTTACTAGCACAACTAAAGAAATCTAAGAATTTTATATCAGTGATATTTGCCTGCAAGTTCAAACTAGATAGACATTTCTCTTGGTTTCTATATGTATTATAATAAAGGTACGAAGAAGAAGATTTCCAAATATATAAAGCAATTTGAGCTTTGAGACACTTTAGAGCTAGATGATTCACCTCATTCTGATTCAGAATTCACAGTTCAGACTAGAACACAGATTCAAAAATAAAGATCTGCATAACTTAGCATTAAAGTTTAACAAAATGTTTATACATATATATATACGTATATATACTTTAAATAGCACATTGTATATTTATTAAATTTTTCTTATTATGTGAAAATACTATATGCAGATTGAAAATCTATAATGATTCTCAAGCCAACAGATGTTTCCTTATTGTTTAAGTGTTTCATATTGTATCAGAGAATTGCAAGGGTAGCAGCAGGTTCTTCCCCAAACTTGTGACTCCAAAGAGAATAATCAGAGGAAAACTGTGCTGAAAACTGGAGAAAGAGATGGAATCTTTGGGCTCAATTATATCCAGGAGCAGAATACATACTCTTAACCACACTAGCAGAAAAGTTGAGACAACTAGTATTAAATTATATAATTCAGCATTTATAAAATCTAAATTACCATTTCATATTTGTTTTTCTTCAAAGTACCCATTTATTCTATGAATATTCAATAAATATATATGTTATTTCCAATATGTTATCATCCAGCATATATGTCCTGCACATTTAGTGCATTAGATGTTAAGCTGATAACTGAAAAAATTCGACAACTGATAACTTTGACCAATCAAATTTCTATATATGACTTTTTAAATAATTATGCCTTAAAATATATTAGATAAGATATAGAGCTACAACAAACAAGCAAATTTGCAAAGCTCAGTAATATAACGAAACAGATATTTATTGTTCATTCACGCTGTCCCCTATAGGTTGGCAGCTTCTACATGTAAAAACTTAGCACGCATTCAGAGTCAGATACTTTCTCCATAGCAACAGGATACTTCTCCATTCATTGAAATGGAAAGAAGGAAGCTCATGGAGACATTTCTACTCAACCTAATGTAGCACATATCCTTTCTTTTCACAATTCTTTGGACAGGTCTAATCCCACGGCCCTGCCTATCCATAAATGATCTACCAAGTGCTCTAATTTTTCTCTGAGAAAAGACAAAACAGATATTAATTTCCATATTTTCTCTTAAAATATTTTAGACTTATTTCTAATTATGCCAATAAAATGTATATAATAAAACATGGTTTACTCTGTGAAATTATCAGTGTGGTCTACAAACCACAACATATCATTTCTAGTTGTACTGTTTTCTCTACCCAACGGTGAACAGATTACTTTGATAAGTCTCCTTTATGCAGCTACAAACTGAAGGATTTGAGGGTGAAAAATTTTAGTATTTCTTAGAATGCATGTTATGGCTTGTGTCTAGATATCCCCCTAAAACCTCATAGTGTCAGAGGTGGGAATTTTTCAGAGGTGGCTGGATGTAGCAGGTGTGATGCTGAGATGTATTCATGGTGTAATGCTAGGTGCAAAGACACTAGAAATAAGAATGTGAATGTTACCCACCCTCAGTAGCCTGAATCAGATATAATGGATAGAAAGAGCTGAGGTCATCCCTTGTTTGCTTGCTTTTGTTGTCTTCTGCAACTATGAACTGGTTCTCCTCTATAATGCCCCTCTGCCAAGTCACCCTGACTTGGAGACAGCTGATTGTGGACTGAAGTTTCTACAGACTGTGAGCTAAAGAATGCCTTTCTCCTTTAACTTTGGGTTTTAGGTATTTTGTCTCAACAATGAGAAAAGTAACCAAGACAGCGCTAAAACTTTTGGAGAACACCAATCAGGAATTTGGCATTTCATCTTGCCATATGGAATATGTATTGTATGGGAGCAAGGTATTGTTGACAACAATCTGACAGTCAGACTCACATATTTTAAGTCCCTGGAAGTTAACACAATTTGGTATTCAGTGTGGCTGAAGTATACTGCAATATTAATTTCCTTGGAGATGTTTATTCTGTTGGATTTTATCTCTAGAAATCCAACCCTTCCTCTTTGCTTTCAGTTAGATGAAAGTAGCAGTGATCTTTTGGGGAACCCTCTGTGGTATCTTGTTATTACATTCAATAGAATGCTGAGACCTACAATCTATCAGCATAATACTATGGAAGCTAGAGTCAGTGTTCTCTATAATATTGCCCTTTTATTAGGGAGTGGAAGTGGGATTGTATGGAAAGAAATAATGAGAAAACACAGTGATACCATGATCCACAAACTTAATTCATTTTATGATTCTGGGGAAGATAGCTGCATTTGTGTTCATGTGGGAAGACAGCTATGTTTATCATGCAGTGTGGAACTCACAAACAGAAGCAAGATTTTGCTGAACACTTCTGTTTGCCAGCTGAATAGAAACTCGTGTGATATAACAAATAATTAAAACAACAAACACACAAAGAATACAATTTGTGCTCTGAAGTTCTGTACAGGTGGACAGGAACTGTGGTAACTTCTGTCCTTGTCACTTCTAGTTTATCTTGTTAATGTGGGAAACCCTAGGGGCCACAGCATCTCCAACTCCCACTCTACCTCACTTTGAAAATTCTTTGAGTTTTGTATGAAGTATATTACATCCGAATGGAAAAAAGATTTCCAAAAGCATATTATATGAACAGGAGATATAGTAGGTCCAATTTTAGCATGACCTGAAAACATAATTAAATTTCATTAATAAACAGTTCAAATGCCCATGACATTTATATCTGCCAAAGTATGCAAATGAAGACTGTACAAATGAAAAAATGAAGTTGACAAATGAAAAAATGAAACCTGTATGCAGAAGATACTGCATGATATGCTATAGAATTCAAGCTAGTCCCTACTGCAGGCAATCAAGACTCAACAGAGAAATAAATAAAAACACTTCCCAACTGGTCCAAATTGAAGCAATGAACTTTACTTCATTTTGCTCCAAAGAAGGGATGACAACAGGAACATTTTGTATGGCTTAGTGGGCCATGGCTAATGGTTTGGTAATGGATGAAAAATAAAAAGTCACTATGCAAAAGATTGCTGATAACTCATCAAAGGATGATGAGACAATTCTGCTTTGAAAGAGAATATAAATATATGTGTAACCTGGCCAATTATCACCAAAAAGAAATATTAACAAAAGAACAGCACAGTAATAAAGTCGACCACTTGACCTATTTGTTTGACGTGAAATTTTGTTTGTGTGTTTGCTTGTCTTCACACAGCCAATCCACAGCCAATCCTAGCTTCTTATGATGGGGCCATTATTAAACAGTAGTTACTGTGACAGAAACACAGGTAACACATGAACTCAAAAATATGATTTCCCCCTCACACAGAAATCTCTTTGCAGCTATTGTTAAAAGAATGATTTTGAAGTAAAAGACCAACACCGAACAACAATAAGGATAATCTCTCTAGGACGACATTTACATTGGCCTGTTTCTGATATAAAAGTAGTTCTATCCTATCACTATCATAGATGTTTTCACAGTTGTGGATTTTTACTCTGATACACCTCCCAAGGCCACTGACTATGGATTTACAGAATGTTTCTGCCTTGCTCCCTGGAATTCTATATAGCATCACTTCTGACCAAACAACGTGTTGTATAGTAAATTAAATGATAGTATGGCCTCATCCAAAAGAAATTCTTTGGTCTTATGTTTGCAGCCTTTCACCCAAAAGAAATTGACCTGGTATCTACTGGAAGGAATTTCTGCAGATTTGCTTACCATCCAAGACAGTGGCAAAACATCATAAACCTGGAACAATATCTCCACAAGGTGGTTTATGCTCTCCTTCAAGAAGAAATATGATATTATTTTTCTCACAGTCATCCATAAATCCAAGGATCAAGAATAGCCCTTCTCTGTACTGCTTCCATGAATTTACTAATAAGATATTTTGGGGTGATTAACTGGTCAAGCAGTCTTTGTTTTTAAGAGAGAAATGCTCTTCCCAGGAAGCACAGCAAAATCTCTTTTAAACTAGGAGATGAGATCACCACCTGAACTTCTCATTCCAAAAAGTCAACATATATCTGATGATACTCCAGGGTTATTAAAGATTAAAGTGTGCTTTGTTGGAGTTGTTGAAACTGAATGTCAAAAGGAAATTCAGGTGTATCTTGAAAATGTACATCTAGAACTGAGGACCACAAAGCTAGTCTCTGATATACTTGTGGATACATGTAACTATAAATTTGCCCAAACCCGAGGGATATTTAACAACAACTCTGGTACTACAGAATGTAGTATAAGCTATAGGTTAAGGTAATGATGTGGCTCCTGGGTCAATGGAAAACAAGAGAAGATTTCATAAGAGTTCACAAAATCCACTTTAAAGTTTGGAAAGGCACTGTGTGGGTTAGAAATGAATGACAGCTGTGTGGTCTTCAGTACATCCTGATCTATCTAGCTAATGTCCTCCATTGTTAGGCCAGTAGAGTGTAGCACTCAGCTTTCTGTCCTGGGAACAATACCTGAGGAAAACATTTAAAAGAAGAAAGATTTGTCTGGGCTCATGGCTCCTGAGGTTTCAGCCTGCTGTCCACCAGATTCTTTGCATCTGGTCCTGTAGAGCACATAACATCATGGTCGGTATGTGTGGGTAAAAAATTGCTCGCCTCTAATAAACAGGAAGCGAAGCAGGAGGGGAAGTGGATCAGTCAGCTATGAACTAGCCAGGTAATTAATAAATCAATGAGGTCAGCACTCCAGTGATTCAGTGACCTTCTGAAAGCCCCACCTCTGAACACAGAAACCATCCTCGGGGGCACTTTTGATACAAGCCATAACAGGATCCACTTAAACTTTTGCTGTCATTGTTTTCATCAGTCATGCCTCTTGGGGCAGTGGCTGCCTATAAAAGGGTTCTTAAGAGTTTAAAGTCTAGCAGGGTGTGGCAGCATATGCTTGTAATTCAAGCACTTGGGAGGCAGAGGCAGGAGAGTCACCATGAGTTTGAGGCCAGCCTGGGCTCTGTAGTGATTTCAAGGCCTGCCTGTAATGAGACTCTATCTCCAAAAGTAAATGAGTTTAATGTAGTTAAATTTTAAAAAGTCTTCAAGTTCTAGTCTTCCAAACCAAAAAATAATAGACCCATCATTATTCAGAGTACAAAGTGGAAGAAGAGTTTTGTTCTACACTTGCAGTAAACATTTTATGATCAATTCTCCATTTTTCTTTTAAAAGCAAAGACAGTTTTGCCTACCAAGCGCATACATTGTCTCACTATGAAATTCATTTAACCTACTTATCCCTTCCAATAAAATTATATCACACTTTAAAGACACAAATACTGCCTCTTACTGTAAGAATGGAAAAGAAGTTCTGGTATCAAATCCATGATCCATCTCCAGTTATTTAGGATTATTCTAAAACACAGGCAAGTTGAAATTTCAGACTATTATCCTGGATAAATATGTAAGCATCAATAAGTAGATGGATGTTTTACTGTTCTCATAAATAATATAGCCTTTCTTCTACAATTCACTGGTTATTTTCTTGGAAAAAGATACATCTCCAACGTGAGGTTGTCTTTAAATTGTTGTGTGCCATTTGCTTCAATGTTGGAAGCATCATTCAATATTTTGCTTCAAAAATTTTTTCAGAACTCATACAAACTCACAAATATCCACATATGAAATATATGTAGAACACAGACTATTTTCTTTGGGACTGCAGAGAAGAATAGAGTAAACAATGTACAATGAAATAAATTTATTTCCATACCTAGAAAAGTTTTTATCTGAAAACATATCCCAATTAGCCATAATAGGAAGCTTCCCATTGGCAAACAGTTTTCAAAAGGTACTGCTTAAATAGAAGTTTCACACCACCAAACCTAAGGAACATATGTGAAGGGTTTTGTATGCCTTTCATATATTAAAACATGCATAAATTCAAAATCTCATCAAATTTTCTAGTTTTTGATTTTCATAAATAATGTATACTACTAAATAACAACTCTACATTATCTGTATACTTAAAGTACTGTAATTAAGAGTGAAAAGGACAAAATATTCAAATAATTCCAGAGAAATAAACAATCTGTACATCTACAAATGACAATTAATATGACTAAATGAATAAAGACTTTATAGAGCATATTTTAAAACTGTTGATCTGTATATTTCTAAAGGTGAAATACATCTCAGTCTCTCCTTACAAATCATATACGTATTACAACTCTTCTTAGTTATGCAGCTCTTCAAAATATTCTATTTAAAAATTCAATATTTAAAATGTTTTTAAAATCATATATCTACTGTTTTTATTTAATGTGTATGCAGTTACTCATATTACACAAAACTTTTCTTTATTTATTCACTACTATAACATTAATAAAATAAATCAAAACAAACAGCATCAAAACCATCCCAATCAGCTTCTTAAATTATCTTGGCTGTATAAACATTCCCCTTGAACCAGTCAACATTCCTTCTAAACTTGTACCTTCCAAGCATACATCGTGCTTGGGATTATCCCTACAATGCCTGTCTGAAATAAGATTAGGGTGAGTGTATTCACAGGCACCACCTTTCTTTTTCTGTAATAGTTGTGTTTCATAATAATAGCAAAGCTAAGTTAACTACATATGCCCAGTGAAGTATATTATTCACATATGAGGAAGGTGTAGGAATATCCAAATATAAGTTAAGGCAAAAAACAAGTAAAATAGTTATTTTGCTTTGTTGTTTTCACAAGCATAACAAACATTCTTTGGGGCTTGATTATTTAGAGGCAGGTGTGAATCACAGCCTCTGAGAAGAATGGAAAGGAAAACATGTAAGAGAAACTCAAGCTGGGCGTCTCCTATAACACTGTGTCTTCTGATGTGCCAGGTATGGGAAAATATTTTTTAGAGAATAAATTATTTTTGGATTTCTCATATATAATGTATGAATATAACAGCCATAGAAACAATAATGTTTAAAGCTTTTTTTAAATCTTTCATATTAAAACATATGATAGACAGAAAAACCAACTTCTTTTGGAAATAAAGAAATTAATTAAATTGTTTGAAACACCATAAAAGCTTTCAGAGTTTTAAATGATAGATTAAAACACAGAAAGAAGATCACATTAGAAAGATAACAGATACTAGAATATCTACTTCTCTAAATTTAATTCTAGTTTCTTTTTTTTTTCTTGTACTGGGAATCAAACTCACAATCTCACGCTTGCCAGGCAAGTACTTTGCTGCTGAGCTAAATGCCCAACCCTATTCTAAATTGATTTCATTTTATTTTGCTTTTTTGTTTTGTTTTGTTTTGGTTTGGTTTTTGGTACCAGGAATTAAACTCAAGACCTTGTGCTCGCCAGGCAGGCATCTGTGCCACTAAGCTATGTCCCTGGCCCTACTTCTCTAAATTTAAAAAAAAAATTGAAATTCCCAAAGTTTCTTAAAATCAAGAATTAAACTATCTTGTGTAACATGGTAGTCATTCCATCCTTTTAAATTACCCAATATCTAAAGTTCAGATGCATGTTTAAAAGCAGTAACATTAATGTTGTCATTCGCAGGGCCAAGCTCTGAACACAGGGTTTATTGTTATCTCCTATTTTGTCTTTATTTTCTATTATTTGTATTTAGTTTGAGAATAATGAAACAACTTTTTCATTATCCCATAATTGGTCAATTTGTTTAGCTCAAATAAGAAAATTAGTGGAACTTTCTGACAAAAAGTTTCTTTCATTTCTTTTTATTTTTATTATTGAGAAAAATACTTTCATAAAAATACAAACTTATGTAAGCCATATCGTATTACAAACAAAGGTGATAATGAATGTTTAAGTTGTAACTATAAATCTTTATCATAATAAAACATAGAGTTAACAAAAGTGTGCAGCAGTTTTATGTCTAAATTATGTGGCAAATCATGGAAGAGTCCATAAACGGAAGTAAATAAACCAATATGAAGATAGAGTATGCAATACAACAAGCACTGTTAATTTCTTTTCACCCTGTCTGAAATTCTGTATTGTTTTTATATTGTTTTGCTTATGTTTGTGTGTTTGTTAATATGTTTTGGTTCTTTTATTTCTAAAAATAAAATTTATAAAAAAGAACCTGCAGCTACATCCAACAAAACTCCCTCAAGGGAATGTTTGTTGAGATACTGGGATTTGGCATCCTGTCAAAGGTTTTAGTGGAAGAGGTCATACACAGTGACATGAGAAGGGGTGAGGGGACACAACACAGCTAGTGAGTCCAGTCTTCCACTATATGGAGCCTGACAGGAAATATTTTACCCAAATAAGAACATTAGTTTTTCACAATGAGTATGACCCTGCAAAGACTGAGTTACCTCTAATAAGACTTTAAAACATTGTTCTTATCAATATCAGCTAAGTGCAGTATTAGAACCTCTTGTATTTCATGTTATTTCATGTCCCAGTATTTTATCTTTCTCCTTTTTGTAAAGTGATGATGTAAGATAAGAATCTGAAAAGCCATAGTCTGTCTCTATCACATACTCTTGTAAACTAGTCTTGAATTGTTGGGCATAAGAGTCCACAGTTTTATAAAATCCTTCAAGGGAGATGTTGAGGTCCTCTGCCAGCCAACTTCATGACTAGGAAAGTAGGCTCTTTGCTACCAAACTAAGGTAGCAGGAATTGAAACCACACCATAAAGATGTGAAAAACCCTGATAATTAAGTAGAAGATAATTTAAATCTACCGGATAAAGTACAGAATCAATATTCATTTTGTCATTTTGTTCACTCTCTTGCCATAGTTTTTGGAAAATTTGATTTTACCTAACAAAATTTCACCCTTGGATGAGGCATGATGATATGTATATAGAAATTACCCAGAAAAGTATAATCTGGTAGTCATTCTAGGTCACAGACTTTATAATTTACCAGATATATTGGCTTTCCGTATTGGTAAACAAGAATTCTGAGAAATGCCATAAGTCATATGTCTGGAATGTTAGTCACTTTCTTTTCCCTGAAACAAAATAACTAATAGAAAAAAAAGAAGAAGAGGTTTATTTTGACATATGCTTTCAATCGAAGGTCTGAGAGCTCCAAAGAAATGACAAGGTAGCAGGGCTAAATAAAAGAAAACTTCCTGCATTGTGGCAGACAGGAAGGAGACAGGAAGGATGAGTCAGGGACGAGTCCACTTTTCCAGTTCAGGTCCCCACCTTCAGTCAAGCCCATCGCCTCACAACACATTCTGCTGCTGAACTCATCCATGGGTGTGTCCATTCAGAGTATATCATGTCAAACGTCCAATCACCTCCCAAACACACGAGGTCGGAGCACTTTAGATCTAAACCATAACATCAGGTATGTGCTAAAGAGTGAAATATTAAACATCTCTCCCCTCTAAGAATGTTTATCAAGCTTTGAGGGGAGAGTGCTGTGCTTCTCCTCTTCTTCTTCCCCAACTCTTCTCTTTCCTTTCATATAGGGTTACAGTGAGGTACCATATGTCAACGGTTGGCTTTGCTCTGCTTCTATGTTGGTATTTCTTTTTCCAATAATATTCAGGTGTCAAGTTCCACTGTGGTTCAAATAATGTGCCAGGGTACACATGTACACTATTGTATACTACATATGGAGCTCCAACCCTCTTCTAGTGGCATTGAAAGGTCTTCCTGAAGGAAGTAATAGTCTCAAATATCTCTAATCAGTGGACACTAATCCAGTTCCTTCATGAGGTTACAGATATATTAGCATGTTATCTAGCCTTTATTACAACCATTTTTTCTAGCATCCAGTCTATGGACGACTACCATGTCTATGACAATTGAAGAGGATTTGTTTCCACTCTTCATGTAATCTCTGTATACTAACGATAATTTCCTTTCCCCTGGTGATTAATCTGTGGGTCAATAGTGTCTTAATTACCTCACTTATTGCTAAGACAAAATACACAACACCTGTTAATTAAAGCTGGGGGTATATTGGAAATGATGCAGAGCTTCACCATACAAGATTTTTTTTTTTATTACTTGTTATTGTCTTCGATGTTTGATCAATCTTACATCCTTATGTCTGGTGGACTGAGCAACTTCTTTGAAGATAACATTATGTAATGTAGGAACCACTGTTAATTCCTATCATTTTGTTTTGAGGTCATGTATCATTTTTGTTGTTTTTTTTTTGTTGTTTTTATCTTGTTTTCATTGTTTTGTTAGATATTAAAAATTTTTAAAATAAAAAATTTAAAAACAAAAGGATTTATTTTGTCTAATGTACAAGTCCGTAGTTTAATGGTTTCAGGTAAGGAAGACATGACAGCATGGGATGGTGGAGGAGAACTGCTCTTGTTATGGCAGGCAGAAGGCAGAGAACAAGGGAAAGAGCCAGGCAGAGAAAGATACCTTTCCAGGTCATACACCTAGTGACCCATTTCTTCCAACCACACTCAGCCCTTGAAAAGCCAAACAACTGTATTGCTGCCATAATCCAATCACCTTTCAAAAGCTCCTCCTATGAGATCTAAGGCTTTATCAGACATCTATATATAAACACTAACATTCCACCCCTCACCCCTCAAAAACTCATTTGCATCAGTCTTTAGTCTACCACTAAGAGTTGGTAAAGTCTTAATAATTTCAGTATTGCTGGAAATTTGAAGTCTAAAGTTACCTGTGAGATACAAAGCAAACTCTTAGCCATGAGCCCCTGTGAATGTTACAAAGAAGTTAAACATTGCCAGTGTACAAGACACAGGGTAAATATTCTCATCTCAAAATGGGAAAATATAGGGATAAAAACCAGTGGATCAAAGCAAGACTAAAAACCAGCAGAGTAAACATTAAATTCTATAGTACTATGTCTAGCAGAGGGCAAGCTTTAGTAAGACGTGAACTCCAAAAGTCTTGAGTGCCACCAGTCTTATCGCTACTGGTGGTTGTGGCCCTCACAACTTTTCTCTTGGCCTACTCATTGATCATTTCCTGCAGCTTTCTTCAAATGTTCCACATTTTTGGCTTCTCCAACTTTCTGCTTCTACTCTTCTTTCAGCTTCACCTTCACAGTTCCACCCAGTGCCCTCTCAGAGGCACACTGCCGGGCCTCCCTTTCTTCTTCTGATACTTGAGTGGAAGCCTTACTGACCCTGTAACTCTTCATTCTCTATGCCTGCAAACCAGTACCACATGGACAATGCCAAAGTCTACAACACCATTTGAACTGTAGCTAGGTACACTTATATCAAGGCTACAGAGATCTCTGAGTAGTTGGATGGCTGAATTTATGAAATGAATCCTAGGGAGCAAATTTCCTAGGTGCTTATTCTACAACATAGTCCCCTGATGCTTTCTTCTTGGAGGACTCTTTCATTTTGCAATTTATAGACTCTAAAGGGTGGAATATTGATGTTCTTCATTTGCCATCAAGGCATTTTTTTCTTATTATCTTGATCTTAAGTATTGGTTTCTCTTTAATGCTATTTTTTTATCCACCAAGTTTTCCTCTATTCCATTTATGCAGGTGCTTTCTTTCTGGCAAAACTGAAAACTTTTAAAAATGGGGTTTTGGTCCTGACCTTCGTATAAATCTGGATAAAAGCTCCATGGTATTCATGCCACAGCCTCAACAATGGACTGCCTTGAAATTTCCTCTGCCAGGTTATTTAGTCCCCTGCTCTTAATCTCATTCTCTTGCAAAGTCTCAGGACATGAACAAAATCTTGACAATTTTTTTACCAAAGCATAAAACCCTTGGTATGGAATCCCTTTCCTACAGACCCGCCATTAGTGGAGAGTAAAACCTAGGAAACACTGAATAAATGAGTCTTGGAGTCCTTCAGTCATCACTGTACTATGTCTGGAACCTCAGTAACAGTCACAGAAGCACAGCCTCTCACAGCAACATCCAGCATCTATGTCTTCATGTAATAGCAGAGAAAAAATTGTTTTTCAACTATAGGACACCATCATACTAGGAAATCTACAACTTAGAGACACAAAACAAGACTAAGAATGTAGAAGAGTGAATATGCAGAGACAGAGGGGTGACACTTCATGGATATGTTTGGTTTGAGGTCTTTGTGATAAAGGCAAGAGAAATCATGTTGCAAAGCTCTAAATATAGTTCTGAAGTTCTCAGGATATCATTGAAAAATATATAAGTCATGGTAGCTACTTCCATTAGAATCCTCATTGTGCATAGTCTTCCCAGTTGAGAATGCAAAGAGGGAAGAGCTGCTCATGAGGAAAACCAATATTACTTGCAAGAGAAGAGGGGAAATGTTAAGTTGGTTTGCTTTATACAAATTAATATTTAATATTTGGAATAAATATTTAATAGATTTCTAACCACATTCCTTGAATTATTTAAAAAAAGAAGTAGAATAAATGTAAGAACTTATACTTTTCAGAAATGGCAACATATGGCAGTAAAACACCAGGCTACATTCAGTATGATGAAACAGACTCTAACTATTAACCATCCCAGAGGAAGAGGAAGCAGAAAGAGGACTAATACTTAATGGCTCACTTGGAAATTAAGCCTGCCCACCACCCCCACATATAACTTATGAATAATTTGCTCATTAAAGAAGAAACCAATGAATGTGTGTATTGTAATATTTCTAGGACAATTCAGAGAAATGTTTCAAATAATTTTATATTAGTTGCTATCTCATTTGATTTTATCGCACATCACAAAGAAATGAGTGGTGAGATTGTACTCAATGATTATGCTTATGTCTTGATGATATTAGTTGAAAATCTTTGATTAAAAGAGTTATCAACTCTGTATTAATGACAGATGGTTTTAGATCACTGTGGATTTAACATAAAAGGATTTACTTATTTTTTAAGTGGTGAAAATATTAACTCTTTCAAAATGCATATACTAATATTATATTGTGCATTTTATAGATAATGAATAATCATAAATAGTTAAATGTTAATTGCATTTATTTAAAATTATAAGCATGGTCATTTTAGAAAAAAATACATTTAACTATTATCATTGAAAAATCTCAGCGAACATGAATATTTTTAGTCAGCAGCAACATTTCAGAGAAATAGCCTTATTTACTCATGGATCTCAACTTAACTTTGTATGCAGCTTCTTTAGGTCAACCAAACTATAAATCATTTTGAATGTTGTATATTTTGACTAAATATATTTTCTCCCACACTGAAAAAAAATCAAACGTATCACTAGTTCTAAAGACTTGTAATTTTTTAAACTTTATTTTTAAATATAAAAGAACCAAAACATATTAACAAACACACAGACATAAATGAAACACCATGAAAACAACACAGAATTTCAGACAAGGTGATAAGAAATTAATGATGGTTGTATTACATATTGTTATCTTCATATTAGTTACTCAGATAGATAAACAAATATAGACATGTAAAATGATCAAACAATTAATTATCAACTGTTCCTTTCAAGAAAGCAATAGAAATCAGTAATATAATTATTTCTTTTGGTTCTTCAAAATTTTTTTATGATTTGTCATTTTTAGCAAATACATCTGATGAGCTACTGTGCGGCACCAATAAAAATACTTTTTCCAAATATTTTGTTTATGTTGAATCATTGCATAATTTCAGTAGACTACTTATTTCTACATTTCTCCATCAGGAATATGGAAAAATTTCAAACATTTGGTGTCATTTGATATCTACTACTGTAATTACAAATTCTAAATGATCAAATTGAAAAAAAAATACTGCACAATGGTCCTTCAAGAAGTTCCTATAGATATTTGGAAAAGAATAAACAAAATATTAGATATTGTCTCTGTATAATTACATTTATGCTTATGTTTGCTTTGCTTTTTAAGATTTATGTATTGTTTGGTTTTGGAATTAGCATGATACATCTCATGCTTAAAATAATAAGTAAAATAATAATTAAAATAATAAATATTTCAATTTTAAAAATTAAAGATAAAATATTCAAAAAATAAGAAATTTTCCTAAGAAATGAGTATCACCCTTTAAAGTACTTTTAAATTTAAGAAGTCAAATAGGTTTGTTTTTATGTTTATGTTTCTGAATTAAAGCTATAATGAAAAATGTCCACTATCATGCAAGTTTTCTTTAGGTATCTACAAGATATGACAGTTTTACATGACCAAGTTTCTCCCATGAATCCATCAAGAATCAAGAAAGATCCTACAAAATGGATTAAAAATGAGGCTTTATTTTCATTATGATATTATTTCATTAGAAAGTTTAAAAACATTAAATTTTGTTAACTAGATATTTTAAATCAGCAACCATAGGAAAAGATTTTTTTGTATTCCTAATATTTCCTTCCATATGGAAGAGTCTTCTAGAAGAATAATAGTGACTCCTTGGAAGAATATAAAAATGACTTTCTTAACCAATGCGTTGATGTGTTTCACTGACCGATTTGAACATATTCACTTCTGTCCTTTTTGTTGCAATCCTTTTGAATAAGAAATTACCTTGTGAGACACTCACTCTAACTATAGCAGCCGGACTTCTTTTGGGAATATCCCTGACTAGCTCTCTAAACTGTTCTTATTGTGCAAACCAAACACATGTTCTCCAACAGCTCTGTCAATAGCAAGCTGCCTCCTTGATCACTACTTGTCTCTGAGATATTGTCTAGTGTCTACTCCCAGTTCTGTGCTCTGTATTACATTTTTAGAAGAATGGATGTTGAAGTATATTTATTTTCTAGATTAGTTTGAACATGTATATTATTATAGCTAACATCAATCTTAACTATTTTTCTCATTGCTGCTACAAAAAACCCAACATTCAAAGTTAAAAGAGGAAAGATTTATTTTGGCTTACACTTTGTAATGGTTTCTGTCTATGATTAGCTGGCTCTAAGTGGAGTGACATAGCAGAAGGTCATCTCAGATCAAGCAGGAGGTGGCAGAAGGCAAAGCAGCAGCAGCAAAAACAAGAAACAAACAGAAACCCTCATTCTGTCCCTTTGATCCTATCCAGGCTACCCACCCTTTGGCTGGTAGCATTCACATTTACTTTGGGGTAGCCTTAACCCTAGCATCATATCATGAATCAACCTGAGCCTTACGTCCTTGATCCCAGCATCACACATCCTAGATTCAGCTACCTCCATAAAGCCAAACCTATGATCTCACAAGGCTTTGATGAGACATCTAGACATAATCCATGATGACATACATTTTCTTGAGAAGAGCATTTAAGAGGAAGTGTTGTATTTAGGTACCAAATGACTTAGTATTTACATAAAATAGTACATATTTTGGGGCTTTATTCAATGTAAGTATTCTGTGTCTCTCTTTTTTCTGTACTTTTAAAATCTCCAGCAGGAAAAAAAAACGTAGCAACCTAAGAAGGAAACTCCAGGATATATTGTAAGTAATTAATTGGAAGAACACGAAAAATTTCACATTATGTCAGATGTCCAAAGGTTTGAAAGCAGTCAAATTTTTGTGCCATCTTATCTAGAAGTTGATATTCTAGATCTTCAGTTTGTAAAGAAATTGACACTATGATATGTAATGAATTTGAATGGTGTTTTATAGATTTCCAGATTAACCCAAAATGCTCTCCACCATGCTATGGGTGACTATGGTTTACCATACCACAAGGGTTCTCTTTGAAGTTCCTCTGGCATTCTGAGTGAATAAGGCACAAAAGATGTGTATTTCATTTTTTTTTTCAATACCAATTATTCTGTTATTCAAATCCTCAAGTCAAATATCTCTCTCTGTCCTACAGCACCACTTAGTAGACATTTAGTATCTCTGAGATCGGAATTTTAGCACCAGCCGTAAAAATCCATCTTGTTCTTTTCACCCAAGTCCAAATACTCACATCTTAAGCCTTGTATAACAACCTGATTATTTTAATCTTTTCAATATTTATTAAAAGATTACTTTTAAAATACAAGATTTTGGAAAAATAAAGTTTTGTTCACATTCAGGTGAATGTGGTATAGGGGGTGGATATTTAGTGACATAGAATCTCCTAATGTGACATCATTCTTTAAGTGTGGCTCTACTATTCAAATGCAGAAGTGCAGAGTTTCAGAGTAAGCCAGGTTTGAACACACCCAGGTAACAAAGCTATGGGCGTGAAGCTACAAGTTGAAAGACGTGAGAAAGGGACCAAACTAAAACTGTCTCAACAGCCAGGACTGGATGGAATGACTTCAGTGAGGGGCTTTAACTTCTGTCCTATTTTATAATTTATCTAGCATCTTTTCAGCAAAATATACCAAATTCAACACACATATATTTGCATATTCTGTCAAGAGATTATTTCCCCAACAAATTAGAATCACTCAGCATGAATCAATGTACTTTTATACACACATATGCACACAGGCATGTGCATGCTCACACATACACACACACATTGCTAATGTAATATAGGACTGAAAGCAAAAATATCACAAAATAAATGATAAAATGTTCTTTCAGGAATTGTCTTTTCATTTTTACACCTTGATATTTACTCATACACATTATACAATATGCTTTTAGAAAACAATGTCAGTAACAACCTCCTTCTATGAAGAAGCAAATTCTTATTCATAGGAAAATCGTTCTTGAGGATTATCTTCAAGTAATGGGTGCTTTAAAGTTGAACCAGATGAATTTCTCAGCTACAGTTGAATGACACATCTTTTATAATGAAAGTTTCTGTAGACTACGTTTCTGGTATATAACTTATATAAAACAAAGCGACAATATAGGCAAAATAAACTGTTATATATTTGGTGATATGACTTTTGTAAAGCCAATCTTTAAAAGTATAAATATGTATATGAAATGCTTTTCATTAAGGCTGTTGCATTTTTATAGATGTCATATAAAAGATTTTAGCACTCTGATTGATTTTTTGGATACTGCATTTAGAAGAAGAAAACAATATATTTAGCAAAAGCAAAAAGAATGGGGGCCGGGGATAGAGCCCAGTGGAAGAGCACCTTGCTTGGCAAGCACAAAGTCCTGAGTTCGATTCCCAGTATCAAAAAAAAAACCAAAAATAACAAAAAAAAAAACCCACAAAAAACAAAAATAAAAACAAAAGGAACAATAAAATCACAGATCTATGTAAGATATTTTAAATTGAAACAGAATGGATAAAAATAATTGTACTTGAGAGGAATAAAATCCTCAAACTGGTCATAAAATGTTACTAAATCTTGGTACCCAAAAACAGTAGAGATAAAATTTAATTTTAACTAATACTGCTACTCCAAAATAAAAAAGATGAAAAATAAAATTACTTACGATACATATAAAATTATGAGGTAGAAAATTATTACCACCTCATGTGTACATTGTTACATGTAGGCATTTCAGATAAAAGTAGAAGCACCATTTGTGCAGAGAGTTAATGATTTGCATTGAAGTAGACAGACTATTTCAGAGCAATTTTGGACATATAAAGAAGCTGATTTGGTTTACTAGCATTTTGTAAGAAATTTTTAGAAAATTCTTTTGAATTTTTTCTAGCTCTATTAGTGAAACTTCCAAATTGCAAATTTACATGGTAAATGCAGCAGACATTTTATTGGTCATAATTAACAACAGTGAATTAAGCATAGCCATGTGCCAAACATCACAGTAAACTCTAGTCTAGATTTTCAAGTCTTCTCCATCTTCGACATCGTGCACTAACATCTTGTTTACATAATCTCGTAAACATTATTGAGCTTCTACCTATCCAAGCTGGGGTAAGTGGGGAAAATTTGGCAAACTGTTTATCCAGCAGTGCTTGAATTGGGATATATTTCCTTCTTTGTAGTTTGTCAATTTGTGCTACTGCTTCTTTTGTGGCCAACCAATTATTTTAATTTTTAAATAATTTATCCACTACCTGAACTATACTATTCAGCAGTCATTCTTATACTTTTCAATAGCCTCCCTTTTGAGGAAATGATTCAAAATTTTTGTCTATTATTAAAGTAGATACATGGCAGCTGACAAGGAAAGTAGCATATCACTTCCTCTGTGGTGTTGTACCTTCTGAAAAGGAGGATTACCCCAAAGTATCAGTGCATAAGGAACTCAACAAGACAGCTGCATGTTAGCATTAGACGTGTATCATTTAGGGTACCTTATTCCTGACAACAATATGACGTTATACTACTTTGAAAGACTGGATAAGAAAGTGCCAATCTTACTGAATTAATCCTTTAACCCCTTGACACACACACACACACACACACACACAAGCATACACATGCCCACCCTGTCCACACACACACATCCTTTCCAAAATGGGCAGATGATGAAAATTATACTCACCTGACTGCTGAAAAATAATTTCCCTTAAAGGTTCTTTTATTTAATAGTCATTATGTAAATTTTTAGCCAATTTTTCATTAATAGAAGAATCAACAGTTGAGATATTTTACTCATTATATTGTGTATGTCATTAATGTTATATTCTCCAGTTTTCATAGTCACATGACTCTACTATTTGATCCCCTAATTAGCATCTCAAGTGAACACTGCATTGCTATATCTCAATTCAATCTATTTTATTTGTTGAAATACAAATGGACATTAATGGCAAGGAGGTTATTGTTTAATTGAATTTTTTCATTCCTCCATTGGAGAAGAACTAACTGTAAAACTAATATCATACCTATATCTGATATACAATAAAATTGGAATCTTTAATGGTCTTTTAATATAATTCTCATAGAAGCATACTTGTTAGAAAAGATATGAGATATTTATTTACTGTAAGAAAATTAACATGTGGTTATATTTTTATAAATTTTAGCTTTGATGTAAAATTACCTGAAATTCAGTAGTTTTAATTTTTTATTTCCACCCAGTATGGTAGTCCACCTGTAATCCCAGCACTCAGGAGGCTGACGCAGGAAGATCCTTGAAAGTTCAAAGTCAGCCTGGGCTACCAAAGTGAGCTCAAGGTCAACCTGACCTGCACAAGAAGACTCTGTTTCAAAAAACAAAAAAATGTTTAATTTCCTAGGTGGAGAATATTTTTGTATTTTATTTCAAAATTCTCCTCAAAGCACAATCAAGATATATAAATTTTTTTACACGATATTTACAGTATTTCAAAAACTTTTCTAATTTCTGATAAAATGTCTTGCTTCTTTAGATGCCTAAGAGCTGTTACTCTATAGATGATTTAGAACAAATGGACTATATAATGACAGTATTACAAAGTTGAATTAAAACTTTAAACAACATGGCTATGAGCAAGACAGGTCAGAGTAGCTTCAAAGGACTGAGATGTTTGATTTAAAAAAACACATGTTGTAATACACATGATAAGAGTAATAGATTGATTTTATACTCTATACTAGAAGAAGGAATGAATTTAATGAAAAAAATTTATGAATGGATTGCTATAACATTTATCATATTCCAAAATCAAAATATATGAAATTGTTCAAAAGGAAAGAGGAACTAGATTAAGGAAAAGGAGAAAAGAAGGAAAGTGAGAAGGAAAAAATATACATGATAGTCATACTACCAGTTTCTCTGAACTCATTTAAAAGAAAAGTTTGTGCTAATATTGTCTGGAGAAATTTTTTATGCCCATATCTTGGATTCTGAGTAATTACCTTGAAGGTAGCAGTATGCAATATATTAACTATTGCTATTGTCCTAGTTTTTTGTTAAGAAATTTTGCCTTATTTTTTTCCATAAAAAAGAAAATAAAACATATCCAGAGAATTGTGAAATATTTCAGAGAAAAATAATAGCAATTTATTGAAATATTAGACTTTTGTTATTTCATTGTAACAAAAATGAATAAATGAGCTAATATGTACTAATAAATGAGATAAGAAAATCACCAAAATCAATAGAATATGGCTTTAGCCCTACTAAGGCAGAACAAAGGACTACAAAGAAACACTGGAAGAAAGTTAATAACTATGTAGCATAGAAAGTGTAAAACATCTAAAGGAACATATTTTTATTGATCTCACATTCTAGCAATGGAATATATATGATACAAAACACAGTAAGAGACAAGAATGAGAAGGACGAGGGGCCGGGGATATAGCTCCATGGCACAAGTGCCTGCCTGGCAAGCAGAAGGTCCTGAGTTCCACTCCCAGTACCATCCCCCCCAAAAAACGAATGAGGAGGGAAAAGAAATAGAAAAGAAACAATACATTGTTTTTTGCTTTTTATTTTTGGTAGTACTGAAATTGGAGTCCTAGGTCTTTTCTCTGTGTTACTTCTGACTCCCATTTTTAAAATTTTTTTTATTTGGAGACAAGGACTTGTCAAGTCACTAAATTGCCTACTCTGGGACCAGACTTGCTATCTTGTCCCCTCAGAGTGCTGGAATTACAGATAAACACCACCATAACTGGATTCTATTGAGCACATTTATTTATATGCCAAATAATGTTCTAGATGCTTTTTGTGTACTGTATTAAAATACATCATTTAGATGTCCCTTTGAAAGTCTATTCCTTGTTTGGAAGCCAATATTTCACCCTATTTTATCTTCCACTTGGTGAACAGCAAACTGTTATTGTTGAAATCAAAAGTATCACCCAGAAAGCTCACTACGCTGAAGGCTTTGTTATTGCCTAATGGGCTTTGGGTAACTGGTTGACCGTGAGAGTACTGTACAAACTTCAGCCATGGGTTAATCTATTGATGAGTCATAGCTGACTGGGCTACCGAGGGGTGGGTATGGTTGGATGAAATAGGTCCTTGGGGCACATTTTTGAAGGATGTATCTTGTCTTTAGCTCCTTTCCCTCTCTTGCTTTGTAACTCTCCTTTTAATGCTGGATTCCATAATGTTGGCAGCTTTCCCACATTATGCCTTTCCTCCAGGATGTTTCTGCTTGGCCACAGTCCTATACCAGGGGCCAGCTGATCACAGACAGAAATCTGTATCATACTTGCTTACTCCTCAGCGCTAATGTGAGTACTCATTCCTAGCAGTCAAATAGGATCCTCCAAAAGGAGGTAGGTTATAGTCCTTCAGTTCCTCAGGATGCAGCTATATTTGGTTGGAAATAAGTGCTTTTCAAAGATCAAGTTAAATGAGAGCATTAGAGTGATCCCTAACACAGAATAATTAGTGTTCTTATACTGAGGTGAAATTTTAGACATAGAACACACACAGATAGAGAACACATTATTAGGATGAGGGAACACATTATTAAGATGAGGGAACACATTATTAAGAGTTTGATTCTTTTACAAGCTAAGAAATACCCAGTAATACCAGCAAATCAGTCAAGAGTGCACACAGTAGATTCTCCATCAAGTCTTTGACACCTGGAGCTCAGATTTCAAGACAGCAAATATATAACAGAATAAACATTGGCTATAAAGACCACCTAGGTAGTGATACTAAATAATAGCAGCACTAGAAAATTAATGTATTAATTATTTATACAATTTATTTGAGAGAAAATAGTATTTAAAATCTGTGTGAAAGAAACTGTACAAAACAGTATACTCATACTTGTTAATTAATCCTAAAATCACACTGTTGTATTATTAAGAATATTGGTACACGTAATAGTGGCATCCTATAATTAAGTCATAAAATTAATTAAGAAAATAAAAAGTATATAATGTTTAGTTTAATTTTTAAGCTGAGGTATATAAAGAACAATTATACTGAAATAGTAAAAGAGATTTTTGTCTACATGGTAAAATGTGGGCAAGTTTTTATTTTAAACAAGTTTTTAATTTTAAAACTATTTGTCAGTAAATGAATGCTATTGTAATACAAAGAAAAATATTATTTAATGAAAATTTATCTTCTGTTTAAATTTAGCAAAATCCTGCTGTATGTATGAATGTTTTCTAAAGTACTCTGTCCAAAGAAATCATATATTCCACAAAAAGATCTATATACGTTAAAATGACTTTATCAAACACAACATATGAAATGCATATGAAATAAATATATCTCTATAATATAATTTCTTAAAGAGCACACTAATATTTTGATAATTGCACAGTAAGTATAACTTATTACTTTTCCATTTTTTGCTTCTTACATATGTGTTTAACCTTATGATTCATTTTATCTTCGTAGTTTTACCTACAAAATTTTCCCTTTTTTCTCTAATTTTATTCAGTTGGGGTTTTATTGTGGGTTAGTCTAACTAAAGGTTGGTGAATTTATTCTTTACCTTTTCAAATAATCCAATCTTTATTTGGCTGAACTTTTCTAATTCTTACTTTCCATTTCATTTACTTCTGTTTGATTTTAAGTTTTTTTTCCTTGTACTAATTTGGGGTTTGGCTTACTGATGTTTTTCTAAGTCCTGGGGGGACATTATTAAGTTTATAACACTTACAGCATATTTAGTTTATGTTTTGAAATACATTTTCAGATTTTAATTATTACATATAACAAAATATTTTTAGTATAAGTTCCAGATATAAAAGAACAATAATGGTTATTTAGGTACTTAAACTATAAATATGCATATAATTCAGGGCTTTATTTTCAGAACATTGGTTATTACTAATGTTTAATTTTATGCTTCAACTGATGGGGTGGAGGGGAGCAGCTAGCATGGAAAGATTATTTCTGGGTGTGACTGTGAGGGTGTTTCTGCAAGAGCTTAGAAGTTAAGTCAATAGGCTTATTAAAGAAATTTGTTTCCACAAACCTAGGTGGACATCTTCTATTGTACTGCAAGTTAGAATATATCAAAACGGCAGAGGAATGGGAACATTTCTTGTTTTCTGTGGACCTGGGAGTTCCATAGCCCTCAGAGGCTGGCTATTTAATTTCTTAGGTCAGTTCTCATAATGAATAGCTTCATTTATATTTACAAATGCTCTGTGAGTTCTGTTTTGCCAGAGAATTTTGACTATTACATTGTCCTCATCAACTTGTTTAATGATTCCATGAGAAAAGATTGTGCAATAAAATATAAATTTTACATCTTCCCATTTGAAGTATTTCTAATTTCAGAATTCTGTAAAGTTCTTCGATAATGGAATCACTTTTGTAGGTACTATACATTTTAACCTTATAAGTTTTAGAATTAATAAAATTGCAATAATTCTGATAGTCTAAATTTCCCCTGAAATATAAGAAAAAATGAATAGAGAAAATGAAAATATGGGACTACACATACTGGCAACTGAAAGAATCTCATTGTATATTGATGCATGTATATTTAGACACATTAAAGTATATCACAGAATTCTTTGCACTGTGCATATGGTAGAATACTTTCAACATATATTTGTTGTTAAAATGTCAGTTTCTGTAGCTGCAAAGCAATGATTAGAACAAATAATTAACTTTTAAAATATTGTTTATAAAGTACATGTAGAAATCTTGCATATGAAATAAATTCTGTGAAAGAATTTGTGAGAATCTATTTTAAAAACATTCAAAGATAGAACTGAGAGCACACATGGAGAACTGTAACTCATATTGTACCTGTATCATTTGCATTAGGTCTATTTCAGTATTGATCTGATAAAATTCTTCATTTATATTTTAATTTACAAACTTTTAGTAATTCCTTTTTAAAAAAGGTTTAGCATTGAATTCACAATGTAATGTGGGCTGGCCTCAGAATCATGGCAATCTTCCTGCCTCAGCCTTCCAAGTGCTGGGATTACAGGTGTGTCACCATGCTTGACTCTCTAACCACAGTTTATAACCTAGAAAATTATATATCAAAAATGTTATCATAATGCTTTTGCATATTTTTGTGGAGTAGAAACTGATCTGAGAAAAATAATTATGCAAAGTGGAAAAATACAAAATAAAAATTATTTGCTAATGTTCTAATTATGGATATGTGAGATTGATATAAAATAAAATGTAATATTAATATTTTTATGTATTTTACACTTTATGCCTCCAAATATACTGTGTTTTGCCATATTTAGAAGTGGACAGAATATAACTTGTTGATTAGAATTAAATTACTGAAAAAAAAGATGTGTGGAACATCTTCAAAAATTAAAAATTTAGGGGCTGGGGATTTAGCTCAGCGGCAAAAGCGCCTGCCTGGCAAGCGCAAGGTCGTGAGTTCGGTTCCCGGTACCGGAGAAAAACCAAAAATA
>NW_004955402.1:54693315-54718406 GCF_000276665.1 Chinchilla lanigera | reverse complement strand
GAAAAACCAAAAATAAAAAATAAAAAAAAAAAAAAAAAAAAAAAAAAAATTAAAAATTTAGCTCTTCTTTATTATATATTTTGAAAATAATTTCATTATTCATGGTGATTATCAAAACATAGAAATAGTCTATATTTTTGACTTGTTTAGCTTGGAACATCTCATGCATTTGTACCAAACAATGCTTTTGAGTATAACAATCTACAGACTAGTCGCAAATATCAAATTAATAACTCACACTGGCAAGTTTATTAAAGTGTGATGATTTCATAAATAGAATATCTACATGTAATTATTATGCATATTTACATGTAAAATATAATGTGTTGTAACTTTATGAATTTGCACACTATGCAATAAGCAAAGTTGAACTTAGAGTAATGATTCATACTTAAGCATGTTCCTAATAAATCTCAGAAGAAACGTAAAATGAAATTAGGAGGAAAACAAATGGCTTCAGCCCTTCAATGGTAGCATGCTCAGTTATCCTAGAATAATAAATAACATGCAGCTTGCATTTTATCAGTGGTGCATTGTGGGGAATCTGCACACATGGAATATTACAAAAGAAAAAAAGGTACATGTTTTAGAAAGCAAATAGGAAGGAAGATGAACTTGACTTAAAATTCAAAAGATAAAAAGCATCTGGCAGTGGTGGTGAAATCATGTAAGTCCAGCATGCTGGGGGCCTGAGTCTGGAGGGTTGCGATTACAAGATCAGCCTAAGTAATTAGACAACAACTTGTCTCAAAACAAAACATAAACAAAGATCTTGGTATATAGCTCAGTGGAAAGTCTGTTGGTTTATTCTCTGCTGCTCGAAAAAAATATATGAGAAATATGAAAATATGTGGAACGGGGGTAAGAGTGTAAATACATGAAGAAAGAAATTAAAAATAAAAATACTTAACAATCCCAGCACATATCTGAGGTGATATTATTAGGGAGTAGACTAGATGCTTTGCACAGTCATGAGCAGTCCAGCAGACATTAATATTTGGGCCTTTAAACAGTTGTTGTGGAGCTCTATGCTACAAACTAAATGCTCAAAGGTTTCTGCCACCACTGTGAAAGCCATGTGAAGGACCTGCCTGAGGCAGGGTGGTAAAATTAATCACTTCCTTTGACCTGCCTTCATCACAGTGAATAATGAATAATCCTTTAAAGTGGGGCTACTCATTTTCATAATAGGTAGGAAAACAGAATAGGTTCGTATTTCCATTTCTTAGAATTCTTCTTTCTAATAACATTTATCTATTATTTTGTATTTCTTTACATTTGTTAAATTTTACCACAGTGTTGGACAAATACTTTAACTCATACTTTCACAGAATGCATGATCTGCTGCTCTTGGGTCTTGTGGATTGTAGGTCTTACAGAGATTTAGCTTCTCTCAAGAAAATTATATGTTATGGAACTTCCATATTGACTCTCTGGGATTTAAGCTTAAACTGGAGTAGTTTTTGCTTCCTTGCAAAGAATGACTCAAAACACAGGTAATATATTACAGCATCTTGCTATGTTTCTATAGCTCCAATATCCAGTCCCTTCATGACTTAAATACCAAAGTACAGCAGCCGTGGCTTAATTTGTTGCTGTATTGCTCATAACAAGGATGGATTGTGTCCTAGCTGATAATGAAGGAAATTTACCTTATCTTAAGAGAGTTAATATTTTGATGCTTATCATTTCCAACATTATGTATATCTTGCTACCAGTTTACACATTAATCTTTCAAATATTACATATTCAACACAAGGAAAAATTTTTTAAAAAGTGTAAATTCTCTACCTCGTATGTCTAAAAATTCCAGAGATACTTGTGTCTGCTTTGATTATTCTGATAATATAATCAGCACTTTTTTGCTTACCCTGAAAAACTCTTTGTAGGGTGGAGCAACAATAACCATGTCCAGCCTGACATCTTCACAGCCAAAATAAAGGCTGATTCTTACTCTCAAGTATTTTATTAATGCCAATCAAAAGTTCTTATTGACTGTTAGATCAATGTCTATTGCTTGCTCCACTGCCTTATACAAAGGAAAAATGTTCAATGTCTAAATTGACAAGACTAGAGTAGAAAAAGATGGTAAGACTTATCGTCCTAAGCCAGAGAAGGATTTGTGTTTGGGGGTTAGATGATACTTTTTTATTTGAAAGGATGCTGAGTTAAATAAATCAAAAAAAATTCTCTGCAATATCCCAAGCACTACCCTGAATATATCATGCAAATAATAGAAGTGAAATATAATTCAAATCCATTTTTAAACAAATAACCCATAAAGTAAAAAATGTGATTAAAACAAAGCACATATAATCCATGAGGAAATTGCATTAGATTCAGAAGAGCAATAAATATTTTCATGAAAAATCAAAACCGTCATCACATCTTAAAGAATAGGTAACTTTCAATATGCAGATAGAAGAGACAAATATTTTTAGGCACAAGTCATAACACAGGGAAAGCAAAGGATGTGTCATCAAAGGATAGGTGCAGAAAAATATTTATTGAAAATATGATCTCGTATGTCTCATTTACAACTAAATTGTTGAATTTGTTATTTAAAAATAAACATAAATATTTCTAAATCTGCTTGCACTTCTATGTATTTGTATTATGTTTTGTGTGTAAATGCCCCCCTAAAGCCTCATGCAGTCATGGTGGCAGGCTTTTCTGAGGTGATTGGGCCCAGGGGTTTTGATTGATATATGGTCAAATGCTGGAATGAAGGGTGTTTGTGCTGCACCTACTTGAGAGTAGGTAGCCTGCATACAATGTAAAGGACGGAAAGAGGCTTGCTTTCCTTGCTATTTTGCTGTCTTCCACCACCATGAAAGGTTGCCCTTATGCCATGTGTCACCCTGACTTGGAGTCAGTGGCTTGTGGACTGAAACCACTACAGACTATGAGCTAAATAAACCTTTCTCCCTTTAACTCTGGGTATCAGGTAAATTGTGTCAGAATAAAAAAAAAATAACTCAGACAGAATTTAGTACCAGAGAAGTGGGGTAATTGCTGTCACTATACCTGATGTGGTTCAGGACCTTCAGTGGATTAACTAAGGGTCACATTCTAACACCCACCTGAACTCAGTCAACATGGTACTGGGTGTGGGCTCACCTGAGTTTTGTAACCAACCGCATAAAGGGAACTCGAGGTGAAAAGGTGTGCTCTTCATTCTCTTGGATAAGTTTGTTGCACTGATTTTCCTGATATGAACTCAGCTGTTCCCATCATCTGAGGAGCTTGGATCTTTGCCATTGCTGAGGATGGCTGTGGTTCTTTTGGAGAGAGCTCTAGTTCTTTCCTGGAAGATCACTTCGTGGCTTCACTGTAGATCTTTCAGCCTGTTGGCACAGATACTTTGTCTCAGTGGCACATCTAACCGGTATTTCTACCTGGCATTTCTAACTGGCACATCTAACTGGCATTTCTAACCATCACTGCCCTTGGGGCCTTCCCAGTACAGATCCTTGATTCAGACTTGTATGAGACATTGTTGTAGGCTCTAAGCCTCCAGTTGAACTTGTGGATAACATTGCCATGGACTCTAGGTTTACAGCTGGGTTTTGCAGGACATTGGGATTAGATGGAGGCCCTAAGCTGGATTCTTTGGGTCTCTAGTGTTTAGACAGATTTCAAGCACTCTTTCACATTTGACTCTTTGGGAAAATATTATAAAATAATCCTATAAATTATATGTTCTGTGTGAAATTTTTTTTCTTTGTAAACTCTGACTAGAGCACAGCCTTTGGAAATAGCTTGTGAGAAGAGTTTGGAAAGGTTTAGAGGTGCCTACTGAAAAGATGCCTACTGGTATGCCTTAGGTTGTACTATAGGGGAGATTAGGATTAGAGCTCAGAAGACCAGAAGGCTGATAGAAATCCCGCCAGTAAAGAGCAGGCTCAGGAGTCTTTTGCTAGGAAGAAAGACTGGATTGGTTGTTGGACTTCAGATGATGTGTGTTATGCTTGACAGAAAATTTGTCTGCATTTTGCTCATGTCCAGAAATTTTGCCAGAGACTAAGATTAAGGGTGATGGACTAATTAATCTGGCAGAAGAAATTTCAAGGCAGTTGAACATTAAGGCTGTGGAAAGGTTGCTGTTGGGGACTTATAGACAGATCTATGTTGAGAATCAAGAGCAGATATAAAATATTTTGAGTTTGATCAGAAAGGAAGCTCCCATAATGCTGTGGACTGCAAAGACAGTAGAGGAGATTTTGATTGCTGAGAAGGAACAGAATAATAGAAAAGATGGCCTAAGGGCATCACAAGAAACATCAGGACTCCACCTTTTGTAGCCTCAAAATTGAACAAGTGAATGACTACTTTGAGAAGATAGCCCCAGAGTTCCATATTCCATAATGGTGGTAACCTAGATAATTTATTCCTTGGGAAATGATTCAGAATGTTCAGCAGTTCAGGGAATCAATGAGACAGCCACCAGAGAAGGAAGGCCGGTTACTATTCAAGCTGTCAGAAGACATGGGCACCATTCACTTGATGCTGGTTTTAGGTACATGCAGAATGCAAGAACTGTGGTATCAGGAAATCTTCAACTCAGATTACAGTAGAAGGCATGGGAGGCCAAGTAATGTGTCCCTGAGAGGGCAGTATGTGAGACTGTGAGTTTGAAGCCAAAAGTTCAGTGGAGACCTTGAAGTTTGGAGAACCCAGGAATGTGGACTGTGTAAGGAAGACTGCAGAGAAGGAGCAGAGTGGGACCAAGAAAGAAGCCATGGGAGCTACAACCACCAGAAATGTGATAGGGACAGTCACCAAAATCCTTTATTGTTCACATCTTGCCACAGATTTTCATCGACTCTGAGCACGGAAGTACAGGAGTTAATTTTTGCCCAGGTGGATTTTGGACCAGGGTTCCATTCCCTTGTATCCCTCTATTAGTACCTTTTTAAATGGAAATGTCCATCATGTGTCGTTGGATGTTGCAAGTGTTTAACTTTTAATTTATACAAAGGATCACAGTTAGGAGTTTGTCTTACATCTCAGAGGAAAATTGAGAATTGTGCTGTTCAGTAAAGCTGAGCTGTTAGAACTGTGGCAACTCTTAGAGATGACAAATTGCCTTTTGTACAAAGGCATGCACATGAATCTTTGGGGGGCCAATTGTGGAATGCTGTGTTTTGTGTCTATATGTCCCTTGAAAACCTAATGCAGTCATATAGGGGTGGGCTTCTCAAAGGTGGCTGAATCTAGATTCTGTATCTGATTTAAGAGCAATGCTGGGATTAAGGGTTTGAGTGCTACACTTGCTTTAGTGGGAGTAGCCTGCATACAAAATAAGGGACAGAAAAAGGCTTGTTGCACCCCCTTGTTCATTTTGCTGTCTTCCACTATCATAAAATGTTGCCCATTTGCCATGTGCCATTCTGCCTTGGACCTAGCCAATTATGAGCTGAAACCTCTGCAAACTTTTGAGCTAAATAAATCTTTCCTGTCTTAACATTGGGCTTCAGACATTTTCTCTCCATAGTCAGAAAAGTAACTAAGACAATTTGTCTATATATGACCCTAGAAATATAGACAGAAATATATAATATATTATATACACAATTAAATCATTTATAAAATCTTGTCATTTAAATACATCTAAGCACACATATAGATGTAAAATTTGCATATATTTATTGCATTACTATATTTACACACACAAGTACTTTCTCTTTCAGTCTACTCAGTTAACCACTGTTACTATTTTTTAGTAACAATGAGCACACTTAACACCAGGATATTTTATTCTAAACACCATTCACAATAAAAGGTATTAGAGATCCTTGGAGAAGACTTCGACTCGAGGACTACAGTAGGGGGAATGCAAGATAATTCTGGATTATCAACCTGTCACTCCTGGCATAAAGAAACACATTAAAAACAGGCAAAGTAGGACTCATTCAAAAACACAGAAATTCTTCTACAGAATTTCTTAGTGGCCATGATGCAGTAATTTGGCAAATATAATTAGTGTAAATACTATTGGTCTTTAACTTAGAGAATGAGATAAATATATATTTCTTCACACTGATATTATCAAAGCCTCAAATGAAGATGTAAATAAGAAAATAAAGACAATGAACAATTCCTTGTCACCATAAATTCAAATTAATAAAAAGTAAGAAATATAAAATTAGCATAAGCAAACACAGTATCATGAAGGTTCTAAAGGAGGCGAATTACTTGATACGGAAGTATGTAGGTGACAGTTTTCAGACAAACATGATTGTCATAGCCTCCAAAGACCTCTTCCAAAATAATTAACATCTACAAAGGGAAAGGTAATTTTATGAGGAATACATCCAGTTGATAGCCTTTTAACTAGTCACTACTAACAAGGTATATAGACAATATTAATTCTTCAATATCATGCATGGAAGAAACAACCTAATTTTTCTAGTAGTATTGTCAAAAGGACACAATTCATTCTGTTTTTGAGAAGATGCTAGACAAATCCGAATCATGAAGATGCTTTCAAAATAGCTGATCTTCAACTGTCAAGGTCTTGAAAAAAGAAGATGTACAGAGTACAGGTCACAGAATACACAATCCCGAAAGGAAAATAAATTCTATATGTAATACAGTATCTTGTATAGATTCTTTGAGAATAAAAGGGGCATACAGGAAAATTAATGAAATGAAAATGAGCTATATACTTTAATGAAAATGTACTAATATTAAGATTTTTAGACAATTATCTTTTCACCATGCAAAATAAGAGCAAAATAATGATGTAATGGTTATAAAAAATTTTATGCTGATTTTACAGTTTTCTATAATTTTAAAATCAGTTAAAAATGTAAAAAGTCTTAAAATTATACATGTATTTGCATAAGAAAATAATCAGCTGCTTTTCACTGTCCCCATAGCCTCTGAACACAATATGAAAGTCTACAGAGGTAAAAGGTTTCAAGATTCCATTTGCTAAATTAAAATACCACAACTGACAGCACCGTATTATGCTTAATTACATAAAATTGCAGAATCATGTCAGCAGTCTAATAATTAAAAATATATATCACCTTTTACAATGGGGAAAAGATGCACAGCCATAAATAATGAAATAGCTTTACCATTTTATTCATATCCATAATAAGTTGCAAAGACATTGCTGAATAAAGCACCCTCTCATGAATATTTTATTCATTGCCAGTTTTCTAAAACAACTTTAAATGTTGAAATGTATTGAGTTTTCATCCAGACTATCTTATTAGGAAGGATGGGCATTAGCTCCAAGTTACATGCACTTTAAAATTAACTTATATTGTCTCTTTTATTTAAAATAAATCCATAGAAGCACATGAAAAGAAGATAGTAAGATGGTAAAGTGCAGTAAAAGTAAAAAAAGATGTATCTTTTAAGTTTCACTTGATGAACTGTGCACAGCTCTGTTCAGAAATCTGCCCATATACCTATGTATAATATTGTGAGGAATGCAAATTGATTGTTTAAGAGTAAATTAAATAATTTTTTGTACTAGGAATCAAACTCAGGAGCTCCTGCTTGGCAGGCAGGATACTTGCCTCTGAGCTATACTGGATCATGAAAACAAAAGCACTTCTAAACAGAAACCAGTGTGATAATATCATATTTCTATAACAAATTATGCTTATAGGAGAATTTTTGTGATCACTTATATTTAACTACAAATGAATCAACATAAATGGAATAAGGAGTCAAAGAGTTCATTTTGTTAACCTAATCACGTATTTGACTATATTAGCAGCTTGATCAAGCCAAGTGAGTCACATAGCAATATGCTTTTTCAGAAACGCATTTTAATAATTATATATAAAGTATGGTTTAGATCCAGAATGTTCTCCAAATGTCTCATAGGTATTTGGTAAATGAATGAATCATGAGGACACTAGAGCTAGATAAGTTAAGCAGAGTGACACTCTACCTGTAAGCTACACCTCTGACACATTTTATTTTTTATTTTGTGAAACAGTCTCAGTATGTTGCACTCACTTGCTTTGAACTTGGGATCCTAACTCTTCACACATCAGGCTGGGGTTATAGGCGTGTGCCTCTGTGCCTCACCGGCAGATACTTTTCAAATGCTAGAAAAAGTACTTTGTCTTTTCTGCCCATAGGCACCATTAACAATAACTGGTCAAAGGAACTCAAGCTGCAAATCAATGAGTAAGACAAACATCACTTCAAGGGAAGTGAAGAGATAGGAGTAGCAGTGAGTGGTTTCTTTACAAATCACCATCTCTTACAAGATAAACATCAGCAGTTTTTAGGACACTGTCGATTACATAGTAGGCATTTAATCCATTTTCATGGTCTAAATTTCTCTTATCAAAATACTTCAATGGTTTAATGCTTTTAAAGTTCTGAAAAGTAAGCAGGTTAAAAGCTGGGTCAAGTATAGCTCAATCATTAATTTAGAGTTCTAATACTTTGACGAACATTTTTGCTTATTTATCAGACTCTTTCATGCCCCATGATCTTCAGCATGTCTTGTCTCATTAGTATCCTCACCCCTAGGTAGCGGGCTTGATGTCTGGGAAGAGAGCACTAAATGCCCATTGAATAAAGAATAAAGTAATATCAGTTAGAAAGGAAAAGAAGACAGAAAGAGATCAAAGCAAAGCTAATGCAAAATAAAGCAAGCTACTTATTTGCCAAAAGCATCTCCCCCTTGATGGAGCTCATAATTGGTTCTTCTGCATTGACTAGAATATTTGTTCTTTCCTTTGAAGTCATAGTACAAGACTTTTGGTCTAACCACTTATTATAATTCACCATAAGGTTAGACTCTAAATTTATTTTTGCCTTCTAATTTATAAATCATACAGGTTAAATAATGAAAATGAAAACTGAGTAAGATTAATTTAGATTTGAGTCCCTGGAACCATAGAATAAAAAACAATAAAATATTTATTGGTGAATGAATTTTGTACTTAATCTTGCTAGTTAAATTAGGATACAATAAAGCAAACTGAAAATAATAGCTGAGTCTAAACAGTGTAATTGCCCACAATCATGTAGACCTGAAGCTGCAGTCAGAAAATAACTGACATTTCTACTTTGAGTTTCTGTATTGTTTGCAATTCCCTATGCTTCTGTAATGTTTGCAATTATTCTTGCCATAAAATAGCATTAGTATACCAACATAAACTTTTATGCGCATTTCATGATTTAGAAAGATATTTATGCAAAATCATGAATAAATTTCACAAATGGCACCAAATAAAAGAAGCTAAACAAAAAGAACACAAAAATTAGCTATGATTGCATTTATGTAAGGTTCAAAAATAAGCAAAACACAAAGGCCCCTTAAATTGGTAATAGTGTTATATCTCAACAAACTCATCATATGTGAAAAATATTATAAGTAAAAATTACATTCTATAAATGAGTTAATGGGCTTTCATGTAAGATGGCATAATAGAAGTATCTGTAACTAAAAACAGTTAGAATTAGACAGGAGGAATTGTGTTTTTAAGAAAAGAGGAGAGGAAGAGCTTCAGGAATCAAGAAAAAGGAGATGGGAAAGCTAAGCAGCACAGAGAAGGAGACTAGCACTGAATGGAAAAGTACAAAGCAGTCTTTGAGGTCAACTATACTCCCTGATGGTAGGAAAATCTGATTGCTCAAACTCAAATAATATGGGAAAATAATATATGTAAGAATACATGTAATACATGTAAGAATTCTGGATAACAAATATCAAATACACAAATTTTGGGTATAAAAGATGTAGCTCAAAAGAGGCATATGCTTATTTAGTGAAATAAGAATAACATTTTTCAAAAACCTTGGAAAAGATCTGAATATTCAGCTGCAGAAGGCATTTTGAACTCCAAACAGGCATGTCCAGAAAATAATATCTCAATGTTTAGAGTAAAACTGTAAAGTATATAGAATAAAGAAAGAATACTGATAGGTGAAAAAGAAAAAATCATTTATAAAGACAAACCCATAAAAAGCAAATCATCATCAACAACAACAGCAACAACAACAACAACAAAAAAAAAAACCCAGAATATTCCGCGGCAGAAATTCTGAAGGCCAAAATGACATGGAATGATGTTTTACAATCCATGCAATGAAACTGTAATTAAGATGAATATATCCAGCAAAACTATCCCTCAGATTCAGAGGTAATAAAGAACTTCAAAGATAAACAGAAATGAAAGAAATGCATAAATACTAAGCCAGCGTTATAGAGGATGCTTAGGTGGATCCTACACTCAGAAAGACACAAGTTATTTCCAAGATTTTGATATTGCAAACTGTACTGCTATATACATGGGTGTTCAAATATCACTGTGGTATGATGCTTTTAATTGTTTTGGAAAGATATCAGGAGGGGAATGGCTGAGTCAAATGGGACCTCTAGTCTTAGGTTTTTGAGGAATCTCCACACTGATTTCCACAGTGGTTGTATCAGTCTACACTCCCACTAACAGTGTAGAAGGTTTATTTTCCCCTACTAACCCTCCAGCATTAGTTTTTGGTTGACTTATAGATAATAACAATTCTTTCTGGAAAGAGATGGAACCTCAAGTCTGTTTCATTTGCATCTTTCAAATTACCAACTACGTAGAACATCTTTTCATATATTTATTTGCTATTTGTACTTCATCTGAGAAGTATCTGTTCATCTCGGCTCTCCATTTATGGATTGCATCTTTAAATTTCAGTGAACTGATTGATCTCAGTTCTTTATATGTTCTAGATACCGATCCTCTGAGGAAAAACTGGAAAATGTTTATCTCAGTCTGTGTGTTGTCTCTTCACTCTGTGTGTGCTTTCCTCACTGTTAGAAAGACTTTGAATAAGATAAGATTCCAGATGTTGATTCTTTGTGACAGTTCTTGTGCAATTGAGATTTTGTTGATAAATTCTTTCCCTACAGCAATATCTTCAAGATTTCTAACTATTCTATCTTCCAGCAGAGTTAGTATTTCTATTTTAATATTTAGATATTTAACCCATTTTAACTTTAGTTTATTGCATAGTGAAAGATATGGGTCCAAATGTATTCTTTGGAATGTGCAAGTACAATTTTCCCAGAACTATTTATTGAAGAGGTTATCTTTCTTCCCGTGAATGTATTTGGAATCTTTGTCAAAGATAAGGAAGCTGAGTATGTGTGGAGTTGTTTCTTCATCTTGTAATCTGTTCCGTTGATTCTCAAGGTGGTGGTTTGTTTTCTGTTTGTTTCTTTGTTTCTTTGTTTTTTCCACTAGTACCATGCTATTTTTATCAAAGTGGATTTGTAGTACAAATTTAGGTAGGGGATTGAGATGCTTCTTGTGGTGAATAGATAAAGAACATATTTTTTTTTCATACAATCATGTACTATTCTGCCATAAAGAAGAATATGCTTGAAATATTTCTAAGAAAATGGGATCAACTTGAGACCATATTCTTAAGTGAAATAAATCAGACACACATGTGAAAATACTGCACTGTTTCACTGGTGTGAGAAACTGAAAGTTTAAATGAGAACCAATATCTATCACAGGTATTTTTTTTATTTTAAAAATAAAAGGAGGAAAACATTAACAGACAGACAACATTTTACAAAATAGCAAAAGAACAGTACAGACAATACAGAGTTACAAAGTGGTAATGAAAGAAAGAAGGAAAGGAAAAATATATATGTGTATACAAGGATAGCTCGGATAATTGCACTGTTAATGTCTATTGTTTTATTGAAAGGAACAGTTAATGCTTATATTTTTTTCTTGACCAAAATTATATGCTTATATCTGTCAATCTGAACGACTAATTTGAAGACAACAATATGCAATATATCAACCATTGTTGAATTCCTACCATCTTGTTTAATGAAGCACTGTATAGTTTCTAACTTTTTTATTACTTTTTATTCATTCTAATAGTTTGATCAATTTTGCATTCTTACATTTGGTAATCTGAGCAACTTCAATGAAGATAACTATAAGTAATATAACAGCCACTGTTAATTCCTATCATTTTGTTCTGAAACCCTGCATTATTTTTATTGTTTTTGCTTTGTTTTGTTTTTGTCAATGTTGTTGGTATTTTGTTAATTTTTTATCTTTAAAATAAACAATATACTAACAGATTCAGGATAAACAATGCAATTTTGAGCAAAAATAGCAAAGTGGAAGGCATCATAATAGTGGATTTCAAATTATACTATAACACTACATTAATAAAAACATGGTACTGGCACAAACATAGACATGTAGATCAACAAAATTGAGTAGAAGACAAACTTAGTCTTCTGATTGCTGACATTAGGGTTAAAATCAAATTGTGGAGAAAATATGTCTTCTTTAACAAACACTAAGGAGAAATCTAGTCATCTGCACACAGAAGAATATCTCTTGATCTTACCTCTTACCTGGTATTCAGATCAAATGAAAATAGGATCTAGACATAAAAATAGAAACAATGAATCTACTGAAAAATAAAGTAGGTAAACATAGCTATAAATGAAAACATACATATAAGCAAGGACTCCAAAAGAGAACTTCAGTTGAACAAAAATAATACCCATAACCAACAAATGGGATTATATATTTTGCTTGCAAAATAATCAATCAACAGAAAGAAGAGAAAAACTACATAATGAAAAATATTGATAATTATTCCTCAGAAGAGCAGTAATTTCAAGTACATAAAAAGAACTCAAAATTATACCACAAAACCAAAAGACCCAAGTTATTAAATTGTTAATTGAAAGGAATAGATACTTCTCAAATAAATAAATGCAAATTACACAAGTATATGAAAAAAATGTTTAGTGTCTTTGTCCATTAGAGAAATGTAAATCAAAACAACATTGAGATTCCATCTTACTCCAGTAAAAATGTCTATCATAGTAAACTAAAAAATAAGTTAGTGAGGTAATGTAAAAAAAGGAATTCTACATTGTTGGTGGGAATGTGAACTAGTATAATCACTCTGGACATCAAGGTGGGACTTCCCAAAAAACTAAAAGTAGAAATTCCATTTGAGCCGATTGTACCTCTCCTACGCAAATTGAAAACAAAAAATATAGTAAAAGCTTACAGATTAAAAAAAGCAATTAAGTTGTAGCAGAGATAAAAAGGCTTCCAAACAAACAAAAAGTTCAGGAATAGATGAATTCACAATTAAAATTTACCAGATATTTTGAGCAAATACTAGTATCAATGCTCCTCACATCTTTCCATTCAATGAACAGGGAACAAAATCTTCAAAATGTACTGTGAAGCGACTGTCAATATGATTCCAAAAGTAGATAACAAAACAAGAAAACAACAGCCCAATAGACCCGAGAAACTTAGATTTAATAGTCCACAATTAGTATATTATTTTTTCCAGACATTCCCCTAAGGCCTCTTGTGCTTATATGTTGGGCTTTTATGAGGTGATTGGATCAGTAATCCACTGATGGGTTTATAGCTTAATATGATGTTGCAAGGGGTGAAGCCTGCTCTGAGCATACGGATCACTGGGTATAACCTGAAAGGGGTAACTCTCTCCATCCTCCTTCGATCTCTCTCTTTCTGCTTCCTGCTGCCATGCAATGAAGCCTCTGCCATGCCCATTCACCATGCTGCCCTTCCTGGAGCTAACCAAATATGGACTGAAACCTGTATAAGCTGTGATCCAAAACAGTTTTCCCCTTTTAAGGGTAGGTGTCAGGCATTGTGGCTCAGAAACAAGAAAGTAATAAAGATACTGACAATATTATTTTAAATAGACTTTCACAGTACATTAAACAATGATCAGGTTGATTTCATTGCAGGGGTGCAAGAATGATTTAATATATCTTAGTCAAGAAAACCAATACAGAACTTAAATGGGATCAAGGTGATATGATCATTTCACCAGACATACACAAAAAAATAAAATCTTTCAAAATAATACAACAGCTCTTCATGGTAAAAGCCCAGAAAAAAGTAGATATGTAAGGATATTTCCTCAAAATATTTAAGGCTATATGTAATATTCTCATAGCCAACAAAATATGGGAAAAAAATTGAAAGTACTTCTCTAAAATCAAAATTGAGACAGAGATGTCAGCTCTCACCAGTATTATTCAATGTGGTCCTTGAAATTTTATTTTTGTTTGAGCAGCTACTTCTTTTTTAAATTTATTTTTATTTTATTTTAAAGAAAAGCATAAAAATGATACAGAATTTCAAAATAAGATATAGGAAATTAACAATGATTAGTATATTACATATTGTTATCTTCAAAATAGTTGATCAAATTACCAGATATATGAATGCAAAATTGATCAAATAATATAAGCACTATCTTTTCCTTTCAATGAACTACTAAAAATTAGTAGTACAATTATCTGAGCTATGTCATATATATATTCCTTTCCTTCTCTTCTCGTTTCCCCCATTCTAGTTGTTCTTTCCTTTTGAGCAATTTCTTTCCCTTTCACAATATCTATTGTAATTTTTGGATATTTTTTACTCTTTCACTTTCTTACACTAGGGCAATAATATAATGTTTACACATTCAGGTCTGATTTATTTCACTTATGAGTGTGGTCTCTAGTTGCATCCATTTACTTATAAAAGCCTCAAGTTTATCTTTCTTTATAGCTGAGTAATTTTCCATTGTATAAAAATACCACATCTTTTTTATGCATTCCTCTGTTAATTGGCATTTGGGTTGTTTCCAAGATTTAGCTATTACAAACCGTGCTGCTGAAGACATGGATGTACATGTATGATATGGAATGATGCTTTCGATGCTGGAAAAATACCTAGAAGTGAAATGGCTTGATGGAATGTTATCTTGTCCTTCAAATTTTAGCTTGACCAGTTAAGCAAGATTAAGAAATAAAAGTAATACAGACAGGAAAAGAAGACACCAAATTATCCCTATTTGAGGATAATACAATCATATACTTCAAAGACTCCACCAAAAGACTTTAGATCTGATAAATAAATTCTACAAATTAGCAGAATATGAAATCAATGTAACGAATCAATAGCCTTTCTATATCACTGTTGCCATTCACAACCATGAGCTAGCACAAAGAATGAAAGATTACTTGAAATCCATGTCCAGTTTAAGGCTGGGCATGACTACCCTCAGGTGTAACCCCAGCACTCATGAGATAAGGCAGGAGGTTCACTAAGAGTTGGAGCTCAGCCTGAGCTACATAGTGAGATCAACGCCAGCCTGAACTGCATAGTAGTGTCCAATTGAAACTCTAAGGCAGATTCCAGGCTGCCTTAACTGAGACCCCTCAGCATGAGAGTCTCAGGAATAAACAGCCCTGAACCCACACTTGTATTGCTTTTTATTGATAAAATCAGGAAGCAAGGATAAAGAGTAAAAGAAGGATATTTGAACAGAACTTCATGTAGCGGGCAGAGGAAGGACAGGGGAGGACTGGGGAAGGTCACGGTGGTCTGTTACATGACTGAACTTAGTGTTAATGCAAGCAAAATATCAGAGTATGGGGAGGACAAGGCACAGAACATACATTCCTTAAGGCAATGCGTTTTGATCCTACCTGGATTTTTGGACCTGTATGCTGTTAATCCTTAATAATGCATTATGGGAGGTCTGGGGCTTGCAGCACATCCATGTTATGCATACTACAGGCCAATGCACCCACACATAGCAATAACAAACACACTGAGAATGAAATTAGAAAAACATTTCCATTAATAAAAGCCTCAAAAAATAACTAAGAATCAACCAAACAAGGAAGTAAAAGACCACTTCAATAGAAATTACAGAACACTGAAGAAAGAAATTAAAGAAGACCCTAAAAGATGAAATGATCTCCTTTGTTCATGAGCCAGCAGAATTAACACTGTTAAAATGGCCACATTGTCAAACATGATCTCCAGATTCCATGCAACACCCATTAAAACACTAATGGCATTCTTCATAGTGCTAGAAGAAACAATCCAAAATTCCATACAGAAGTAGACAAAATATAAAATGTCCAAAGGAATTCTGAGCAAGAGGAGCAACACCATCAGCATCAAAATGTTCAATTTCAAAGTATACTAGAGTCACAGTAACAAAACACCCTATTACTGGAATAAAAACAGACATGTAAGTAGAATATAATGGAGTAGAATATAAGACATAGAAATAATACATGCAGTCGGGCATGATTGAAGATGCCTGTAATCCAAACATTCTGGAAAGCTATAAGGAGGATCACAAGTTTGAGCCCATACTGGGTAACTTATAAACTTAGTAACATCTTGTCTGAAAATATAAAAAAATTTAATGACATAACTCATTATGAATATCCTGGGTTTCATATTCTATACCACCACCACAACAAAAACAAATAAATAGAGGCAGCTTAATCCATCTCTTTCCTGACAAAGGAGCCACAAACATACAATAAAGAAAAGACAGGCATTTTAACAGAGAGAGCTGGATAAATTGGATATCTCGAACTAGGAGATTGAAATTAGATTCCCAATGTCTCATCCTGCGCAAAGATCAGCTCAAAATAAATGAAAACCCTGAGTATGAGATTTGAAACTTTGATATTGAGAAGAAATACAGAAATATTTTAAATATTTTTTAAATAGGCAAATCCAATGATTTCCACTTCAGCTCAGTAAATAATAGCAAGGTTTGACAAATGGGATCACATCACATTTCAAAAACCCTTTGCATCACAAAAGAAACAATAGATTAAAGAAATAACCTACAGAATGAGAAAGGTTCTCTAACAGTTACTCTTCTGAGAGTATTAATATTCAGAAAACAAAAGTCAAGACACCATGAGAAGAGACATTTCTGTCAATAAGCGGACAAATGGAATGAACAAACACTTTTAAATGGAAGTTCAAATGGCCAATAATTACGTTTTTTTAAGTTCAATATCTTTGGCTATTGGGAAAATGCAATTCAAAACTACATCATGATTCCATCTCACCTCAGTCAGAATAGTTATCATCAAATTCAAAAATTTAAAAATAACCTGGTAACGGGGGGATACAAGTCTGTCTTAGTTATTTTTCCCATTGCTGAGAAAAAATACCCAACACTCAAAGTTAAAGAAGGAAATGTTTATGTACCTCAAAGTTTATAGAAGTTTCAGTCCATAATTGGTTGGCTCCAAGGCAGGGTGGTACATGGCAAAATGGCAACTGTTCATGGCATCGGAAAACAGCAAAAGCAACAAGAGAAAGAGTGAGACAAAGTTGTTTCTATACCTTATATTGTGTCTGGTCTAGCTGGACCAGGGCAGTGCCAATCCAATCAGTGCACTGATCCAGCAGTCACCCATTCTTAATCCCACCATCCTTATTCGGACATCGCACACATTCAAGATTCAGCCACCTCTGAAAAGGCCCTGTGACTGCATGAGATTTGGGGGGACATGTAGACACAAACCATACAGTGGGAATGTAAATTAGCACAACCAGTATGGAAATCAATTATAGTTTCCTGAAACAAAACATTGAAAAGTATAACTACCACAAAATCTACTTGTGGCATTTCTAGTCATCATACTATACAGATAGTGTAAATGCTTATCTATGTTTATCACAGCATAATGTATCAGATCCAAGCTATGAAATCATTCTAGGAACCAGTCTACAGATGAATAGATGAAGAAAATATGGTAAATATAAACAGTGGAGTAACATTCATTTATAAAAAAGAATGAAATCAGATCATTTTTAAAGAAAATAAATGAAAGTGGAGATTCTGTTGTTAACCAAAATAAAGAAGACTCAGAAAGGAAAGTGTTGCCTGTTGAGTCTCATATGTGAAATAAAAAGACACATAAAAGTAAAAGGAGAATGTTGGAAAAGGGAATCAGGGGATGGATGCAAGGGTAAAGCAGAGACATAAGGGTAAAAGAGAGTAAGGGGAATGCATGATCAAAGTATAACATGAGCTTTAATAAAAGTACCATAATGAAGCCCATTCTTATGTATAATGAATATGCATAAATATATAGACATTTAGTATGCTTAACCTAGCAAGTATAGCTTAGCAATACACAACACCGTGAACTGTAGAGTAACAGTCATTTATTCTGATGATCATATGGCTGACCAGAAACTACAGTGTGGTGCTTCTGCCCTGAATCACTGCCAATCACTAGCTGAGGGAAAAGATCAAATCCAAAATTCACTTTTTAAAATTTTTTTATTTTTTTATTTTTTTTGTCTTTTGAGACTGGGTCTCCCTGTGCAGTTCAGGCTGGCCTTGAACTCACTTTGTAGCCCAGGCAGGTCTCGAACTTGCAATGATCCTTTTGCCTCAGCCTCCCTAGTGCTAGTATTACAGGCTTGCGCCACCATGTGCAGCAAATCCAAAATTTAGAATAGTTTTGTATTGATGAGTTTTCTGTCATGGGATTTCTATTATGAGATTTGAAGGGGGTAAATATATTCTATGTCTGGGAAAGATATAAATTTCTGAGGACAACAGAGTAGACTACAGCAGGCAGAATTCTAATGCAACTCAAAAGATTTTCACACCTTTGTGTACCTACTATGTAGACATCACTCTCCTTGAGTATGAAGAGTCATGAATCACTTGAATGAGTACGTGGCAATATTTTCAAGGTAAAGGGATTTTTCAGATATAGTGAAGACCCCAAATAAAAGGAAGTTTCAATGAATCAAAAAAATATAATGAGATAGGTTAGACTTAGTAGTCTAGACATATAAAAAGGAGGAAAAACTTGAAATGTGAGGATCTGTCCTTTTGTTCTGGGAAGATCAAGCTGCCACCCTGTACAGAGGGCCACATTTCAAGGAAAAACAGTCTGTTCAGGGAAGCTGAGCTTATTTCTATAAACTCAAAGGATAGAGTCTCTGCCAACAATCATTAAATTTAAGACTCTGCACCTCGGATGAGTTTATAGTCCTAGATAAGTTTTATTTCAACAGAGACATTTAGTGATAAACACAGACTTTTGACCAACAGAAAGTTTAAGATAATAAACTTGTGCTTATTATACTGTTAATCTTCTAGTAATTTGTGTTGTGTCAATATAAAACTAATGCAGCCATATGTTGACTGAAAATTACACACAATTGAAAATAAACCACGTGTCCATCAGCCAGTGCATACACTGATAAACAAAATGTGGTCTGTGTATACAATGGAATATTATTCATGAATAAAAAAACAGTGAAATGTGGATGAATAATTTAAACAGTGTCCTAAGGAAAAAGAACCAGTCACTAAGGTCAACATATTGTGAGTCCATCTATATAGAATGTGTAGAAGAGGCACAGGTACAGAGTCAAAAATAAATCTGATGTCTAGGACTGAGACAACGCAGATCTAGGGATTGTGGTGAGTGCCTCATAAGAGGTATACCATTTGTACTTGGGGTGATTAATGTTCTCTCAGATTGTGCTGATGGTCACAAAACTGGGAAAGTACTAAAACACATTAAATTCCAAGTTTGAGGGAGAGAATGTGTAAAGTCCTCCTAATAAAGTTAAAAATGTATAAACAGAGGTTGCTTTTTATGTAGATGGACACAGTTGAATTTTTGAAACTGAGAATTTCGCCTCCTTCATCAATTTCATGCTAAGAATGGAGTCTCTTATAGCACACAAAAATATACAAGTTACCTTGCAAAGTGCACATTAGAGAACAAAGTTTATTTTTCTTTCTCCAACCACAGAGTAAAATTCCCTGTCATTGTTTCTGATTGTTGCTAGTTGAGACTAAGCACTATATTCAGTAAAGAAATATTCTACTATCTCAATGGTTTAAATTTGAAACAAGTGCAAATGTTTGTGTAGTATGTACAAAAAATGGCCTGTGAGGCTAAAGAAGAAAGTGCAGATTGAAGACAGATGCTGAACATTTTATGATCTGAAAGTAAGGAAGTGAGGAAGACTTGCTTGAGGCCTCCACTTTTCTCCAAGATATGAAACCTATTTTTCCTGGTGGACTAGAGAGAAAGGGAGAGCTGACGATGGAGGAGTGTGAACCTAGAAATCCAGTCCTGGGGTAAAGAGAGAAGGCTGGACTCACATTCCCTCATCGCTGTGCAGATACCATAGCTGTGGCTCCCTGGGGCCTTCCAGCACTTCTCTTCCCCACGTCGGGCTTTGAGCAGTCTGAGGTGCCATGTTGTCGAGCTCATTCATCTGTGGGTGGGTTTCAGATTGGCTGAGTTATGCTCGGGAAAGAATGCATCTCTGCTTCAAGGGGAATGCTGGCAGCACCTGCTCCCTTCCCACAGGCCCACTGAGTTCTGCTCCCATGTGTTTATTCTAGGACCCAGGATGTGTAAAAACATGCTCTTTTCATGGCATGGCAGAATCACAAAAGGGAAAACCTGACTGCTGGAACAATCAGACCTCTGTTTGTCTTATTGTCTGCTTACATCCTAATGGACAGGGAAAATCTCAGGGTCAGTGGAGCAAGACACAGTATCTTCCACATGGAGGTAGAACCAACATAAAAATTTATTGAAAGATATGTTCATTTAAAAAATGGGGGAGTCTGAATTAGAGTATTTCTAGTTATTTGCATGGAGTATAATTTTTACACGTGCTGAACATGTAGTGGAGTGAGAAAAAAGACTTTAGAGTGAATGAATTATATTTAACCAAAAGACAAAATGACAGCCATTGTTCGTCTATGTCCAAACTTAGAATGCTGATTCAATACATTTAGAAACAAAAATTTTAATATTTTGTAGTAATTGCATACATATATTTTAAAAGCATGCATATCACTGAACTGTGAGGGATAGCCGTGAGGAGTATCCATTAAAAATTAAAGCAGCTAGATTTTACTTTAAAAAGAGGACTAATATGCAATATGTGTTGATGATTTGCAAGTATGAACCAATATATGAAATTATCTAAATATATATATAAAAAATTGTTTTCTTAAGTTGATAAAATATTTGCTATAATATATGAATTTTGTGGTGAATCCAATTGGTGATATTATTGTAGCATGTTTATACAGAGATAGTAAAATAGAATATTATGATGAAATACTTCAAATAAAATAGTCTTAACAAGTGAAGAACAACTATCTTGTTGAAAAGATGATTTTAGAATTTGTATACTTCTGATTAAATAAAATGAATATAAAGCTTTTACTCAAAATAAGATCTATTTAGTTTAAAAAGACATATTTACAAGGAAGGCTCATATTAGTATTGTTTCCTAAATATTTTAATGAAAACAATACAAATGTAGTCAAATTGCTTACAGTTTTCTGCATTTAACATACTGTATATCCAGGGAATGTTTAATTAATTTACTAATTAATATTTTCATGCTATTGCTACTTGGCAGCTGTTTTGACAGAAATGCCTTCCTCATTACAGAAATTCTGCTTCTGTAAAGAAGTCAGCCACAGCAAATGGACTTATTGAATTTTCCAGCTCACCAATTATATACTATAAAATTATTCATCCTCATATAATTTGATCAGGAAAATCATTTATCTTTAGCAAGTGTGTAAAATTTGATATTGTACTGCAGTATAGCTACAGTTTAAAAGTGACTATAGTTAAACTTTTAAAACGCGTTTAAAAGCTGAATTATTGCCTATTTTCTCATACCACTTAGTTATTTTAAAAGGTCAGGATCTAAGTAACGCTCTTCTGAGTCCACTTATCTCCCCATTTAAAAAGTGTCACTGATGTTGTTTAATTGCAACATGCCTATGAGTGATTATTATTGGTTGTGCTGTTTAGTGAACTTACTTTTCTATGTTTCAATGTTTGTAAATTAATGACTTCAGAATCAATTCATTTCCTAATAAAATCAACACAATTAAATTGGAAACTCTGCAATATTATCATTATTATAGGCATATATTAGAAGCACTGTAGGAAAGCATTTGTAAAGGTTGAGCTGACACTTAACATTTTTTATTCAGAGTGCTGTGCTCAGCATTAATATTACTTTCCAATCTATTTATAGTTCTTTGTATCTCACCCTATTTAAAGACCATGCTTGATGTACTTGAAGATTGCTTTTCTGTTACAGTTAACCAAGTGGATCTAAGTAGGTTTATCAAGCAAAATGAATACTCCACTGAACTAAAAATTAGTACTACAACTATCATTTGAAGCTAAACAGATTAATTTTGGCTATTTGGTAAATCTTTCCAGGCATTCCCAGTAATAGGCTATTCATCTAAGAGTCAGAAAGGTCTGGGGCATTCCTCGTGACATATATGTCTATGTTTCTTTTTCTTTCTGTTAGTAATTGGATATAATTGCAACTCTCTAAATGACATTCACATAACATTGATAGTCAAAAGATGGATATTTATCACTGTATCACCTACATTTTGGAAAAACTGAAAACTTAGTGGCAAACATATGTAGAAAGAAGTTACTGAGGTAACATTCAACTACGTACAGCATCAAAATCCACATCTGGCATGATGCAGTTAATGATTTTTGTGTTTGACTGGAATTCATGTGAACGATTTCTTTTAGGAGAATCACCAGTAGAATTAGCTAACACTGCACACATGAACTGAGTCTTATAAAATATATACAAAATTCTTCAGAGTCAAATGTTTTTCTTTTTAGTCCATGCATGGTAAGGTATCAATAAAGTTTTCATAAAACAATCAAGCATATTAAAAATATGTCAATTTGACTATCATTCTGTCACCATTATTAATACTGTGTTCCTTAGGAACAGTTTTATACCATGAAAATGTTGGTTGTTAACTATTTTGTTAAGGTAATGATGGCTTACCTGAAAATATCATTAAGTGTTGTGCATTATATCCAGTAAGTTGTTTGTATTCTCTTCAAAGCCAATGCTAAACAGTTAACACTTTCAATCTTTAATTATAAAAATTTAGCTAAATATGTTATCATTTCACAAAAATCAATATAATAGTGTTCTACCCAAGAAATAATGTATCACTTAAATAAGAATGATGTAGCAGTGTAGTTTTTAAAAGGTGGATTTACTTTAGGTGTATCACATGTTACAAATTTTCTAATCGTGATATATTCACATGCTATTAAAATAATGCCTTCTATAAATACATTATATAAGGATCTACATTGTTTCTACTTCACAGTGATAAAAAGAAGCAAATTTATGTTATTTTTATTGCTGGAGCAAGATATATATTATGAAACTTTCTAAAGCTGTTACTGGAAGGTAAAAACTTTATGTATCTTTCGTGAATTGAAGAAAAAAAATAGAAATAGAGCTTTTGTAAATGGTAAGGGGACCAAGAGTTAGAAGGAGCTGGGAATTAGGAGAAAGGTAATGGGAAAAATGAACTGTGACGTGGTGGTGAGACAACATAGCCCAAGAACAAGAGTAGGAAATTAGACTATAGCTATGGGCTATTGCTGGTCCAAACATTCTCAGGAATCAAGGACGACTGAGGAATCCTAGATGGGGTTTAAGAGACTCAAATTAGGATGAGAAGGCATTAAGAAAACCTCAGTTGATCCAAAAATAAAAAATAAAAAGTTTAAACCTAAGAAAACAAAGTTAAGGAAAAGAAGTTCTTCCTGGGACATTGCCCCAGATGGTCCACTAAATATTAATATTAATTTCTAAATGTTTAAGAGCCCATTGTTATAAACTAATAAACTATAAACTTTAAGTTTAAGAGCCCATTGTTATAAACTAATAAACTATAAACTAATAAACTAATAAACTATAAACTATAAACTAATAAACTATAAACTTAGCTAATTGGTAAATTTAATTTTGATTGCCAATTTGAGCTGATATTCTTGTTTCATTGATAGTCTTAAAATACTTCTTGTACATTGTAAATTCTTAGACTACAATTACAGGGAATATTCTCTTTTCTGCCGCTTGGGTTTTGAAGACCTCTCACTCTCTGTTCCTCTCCCACTCCCTCTCCCACTCCCTTTATCTTCATCTCTGTCTGTCTCTGTCTCTATATCTCTATCTCTCTTCCTCTGTGTCTTTCTTTCTCTCTCTCTCCCCATTCACTTTCTAATTTCTTTTTTCTTCCTCCATGTATATTTTTCAACTATATTCTAGAACTATCCAGGTCATATTCATATTTGCATGAGTATTGACATGTATTTGATAGTGTTTCATATTTCTATGTAGTGCAGGCTGCCGTATAATTCACTACATAGCCTAAACTGGCCTGTATCTCATGATAATCCTCCTGCCTCAGCCTTCCAAATGCTGTCATTTTAGTTAGTTATGTGCCACTATGTCCAGCTATCATTTTTTAATCTAAAATCTTCCTGTTTTTCTTGATATCTTTTCTGAGATTTATATTTAGTACTTTATTCCAAATAAACAATGAAATACTTTTTATACTCCATATTATCCTTTGATCTTTCTGTTTAGAATCATATTTACCAAATTCTTTCTTTTAATTTTTGTTTTCTAATGGTAAGATAAATACAAGATACCCAAAGTTATGGAGGGAAGGTTTACTTCAGCTTGTTATGTAGAAGTTTGAGTCTATGGTCAGGTAGTTTCAAGGTCGTGCAACATGGCAAAGGACCATTGCAGAGGAGAAGGAATCCATGGCATAGTAAGCAGAAGACAGTAAACAGCAAGCCTGCCTTCCCCTTTTCCAATATATTCCATCCAGTCTATAAGCCTTTGATTAGTACCACTCATCTCTATGGTGGAGGTTCCCATTACACACACACCCACAACAACGCTGAAATAATCAGTGATCTAACACAATTATCACACCCTTAATCCATATTCACAGACCCTTAATCCAAATTCACACACCTTAGGTCCAGCCATGAGCAAATGAGGGTTTTGGGGGACATTAGATAGAAGCCATAATTAGTAATGATCCCTTAAAACATACTTTTTCATTAAACCCTACCTCATCTAATTTTAAAATGCAGCTAAATCAACTACTTTTTGGGGACAATATTTTTCCAGACTTTCACTGTCAAAATACCTTATGACTTGAGCAGTTTTTATTGTAAAAATGTGATGGGATTGTATTTATGTTGTGCTTCATACTAGGTAAACTGATGCATTGGGAGGAAGGCTGAGAGATGGGAAAGGTGCCACCCTCAGTAGAAACAGCACATGCTTCTTTTTTTGTTTGTTTGTTTTGTTTTTTTGGATTTTCTCCCGTACCAGGAATCGAACTCACGACCTTGCACTTGCCAGGCAGGTGCT
>NW_004955402.1:54687072-54692252 GCF_000276665.1 Chinchilla lanigera | reverse complement strand
TTGGTTTTTGGTTTTTCTCTGGTACCGGGAACCGAACTCACGACCTTGCGCTTGCCAGGCAGGCGCTTTTGCCGCTGAGCTAAATCCCCAGCCCCTTTGCTAATATTTTTATGGAATCTTTTCATCAATATTCATGAGAATGTTCTATAATGTACCTTGTACAGTTGTTATTTGTACTACCTTAGTATTAGATTCTTACTTTATAAAAGCAATTAGAAGTTTTCCTATTTTTCACTGTAGGAGCAAGTTACAGTGTACTCAAAATATATGGTCCTTGAAAATTCAATAGAATTTCCCTGGAAGTCAACTGAATATGATAATTTTTGTGGGGATAAGTACGTTACTAAATTTTTTTTATTTCTTTTTAAAAGTTTGATTTTTTTGTCTGTCATAGTCTGCTTTTTTTCTGCTCATGTTCTTGTAAACTTGGAATTTTATGCTCATATAAATATATATACTACATTTACCTAAGAAAATTCTTTGACAGCTCAGTTTTGGCTACAACCTAAATGTTGTGTGTGTTTGTGTGTGTGTGTGTGTGTGTGTGTGTGTGTGTGTTTGTATTTTGAACCAATTTGATGCTCCTTTTAGTTTGTGTTACATACTGAGCAGAAGACTACATTCAAAATCATGATTTCCTTAGGAATTTTAGCTCCAATGCCTTCCCTAAAGAAAATTCAAACTCCCATCACTCATTTACATGGCATTTAAGCCCCCGTGTTTATGATTGTTGACTGTAATTTCTACTTTCATCACTACCTTACCCACTCATCCAGGGCATCAGTTTAGACTTTGTGCTGTTGCTTTTACTTTACTCTAAGTTAGCATTCTTTTGTACTGTTGTGATTTTAATGGAAAATTACCTTATTATACTTGACCAACATATTTTAGTGTAGAAGGAATTAGGAATTACCAATTCTGTCATATTACTGGAAATGAGACACTCATTGTTTATTTACCTATTCTTTGTGTGTAATATTTATCTTTAGTTCTTCTACTGGATTTTTAATATTATATGTTCTCAGTAGAATATGACACTTACTGTGTGTATAACATATAACCTACTTGTGTAACACTTCTTAGTTGATACAATCTTTAGCAAATTAAATATAATGAAGTTATTTAAATTCTGTCTTTCATATGAAATTTTATTTTGACATAAATGAGTATAAATTTTTTCCATATGTTACAAATCTATTGCTTTTCTCTTTCAATTTCTTTTTTGCTGAATTATAATAATAGGATTTCTGATGTCAAAGGTCACATTCCTATCATGAGCCAAGGAAGCTCTCTACACATTGTCATTTTATAAATTATTGTCATTTATTTCCTTAGCGTTCTCCATGTACAAGTTAATCAGTGAAATTGATCCCTAAGGTATTTATTTTTCCAAATAATATCTTTTTCTTGTTTACCTTTTTATATTTTAGCATTAGAGCTGAATTTATCTTATTTAGAAATAGGATATGCTCCAGTTTTCTACCACTTAGTAATTTCCAAAACGTTGCCTCTTCTAATGCTTTGGCCAAAATAAAAGTATTATTCAAGGCTGTGTGGGGGTTCATTAGCAAACAAACAAATATGAAATGTAACAATCTGAGACAAAGGGGAAAAAGAGGAAAAAATTTCAAATGGCCACTCCAGGTTTGTTTTGGAAAGATTATACTAACTAGAATAAAGCAGAAAATCTGAAGAAAGCTGTAAGTATAGAGATCTATTTTTGTTTTAGTTATTGTTTTTTTATTTATTTTTGTTATTGGTTTTTTTGTATGCATGTGGTGCTGGGGATCAAATTCAAGGCCTTGCACATGGAAGGCAAGAGCTCTACCAGTGAGCCATATCCCCAACCCCTAGAGATCTACTTTTGATGTGAGAGAATTTTTTTTTCTTTTGTCTTTTTGAGACAAGGTCTCCCCATGGAGTTCAGCCTGGCCTTGAGCTCACTTTGTAGCCCAGGCTGATCTTGAACTCGTAATGATTTTCCTGCCTCAGACTCCTGACTGCTGGAATTATAGGTGTGTGCCACTATGCCCTGCGAGAGAATTTTGTATGGTAAAGTTCTTACCCTACCAGAAAGAAAAAAAAACAAAAAAAAAAAAAAAAAAAAAAAAAAAACAGAAAATTAGTGACAAAACTAGAAGATTCAAGTATGTTGAGAAAAGATTTGCAGAGGATACAGCTTTCAGAAAAAAAAAATGTGTATATTTAGTTATTTTAAGTGTTTGCTTCTGTTACTTTGGTTGAGCTCTGAATATTTCCTCTAAAAGCTCCTTGTTCTTCAAAGAAAATTATGGGACTATTACCCTGGGTCTCATTAGTCACTCCTTTCCAAATCCCAACTTTAACTGGTGCTTTCAGACAAAGAATCACTCTCTCATTTCTGAGATTAGTACTAAACATCAGCTATTTATAAGACTAGCTGAGGGACTGAGGATATAGCTCAGTGACATAAGCACCTGCCTGGCAAGCTTGAGATCATAAGCTTGATTCCTGGTACAAAAAAAAGTTAAAAAAAAAGACTAGCTGAGACAACTACACAGGTCAATGAGGAGAAGCTGAGAGAAACTACCTCTTTGGGCAGTACTGATGTAATTTATTACTTCCTGATATACTAAATAAATTTGTTTCACAAATGTACAAATATTGGTGACTTCTAGAATAAAATTTTATTTATGATAGTAAATTTTAGGCTCAAATATTTGGCTTTCCCTTAATTATTTTCTATCTATTCATGGTAAAATATGCATGCCAACCCAATATTAAGAAGCCACCCATATGATGTAAGGCTTTTTCCAGGCTGGTGTCTATGTGATTGTTATGTGTATGCAGTATATGTGTTATCACACTCACAAATGCTCAGTGTACAGTTCAAACACTGTTGCATAAAATACACCTATAGACAGGTACATTCTTCTTAGAAATAACATTCTTCTTAGAAATAACTCAAAAATAACAACTTTAAATAAAAATTTCATGCCACAATATTATCATGATTGTTATACTAATATGTTATATTTCCCCTGATCTCAAGTTTTTTCAGTAAAACTTTACAATGGATCCTGTTAACATTCTATAAAGATTCAATTTCTAAGACAACCATGACTGATTAGAAAAAAGTTACCAGATCAATCCCTCAATATTGTCACTGATTCAGGCTATGTTATGGAGACTCTAAAAGTACATAATGGAAATGGTGAGATGCACTCTCATATGTTCAGATATCTGCAAAAACTTGTCTGGCAGCATACCTCACCTTTTTATGCTACACATATACACCTTCCCTCTACCTCTCCTGGCCCTCAAGTTGAGGGCAATTTTCACATGGGTTCTTTGGTTTTATTCTCTGTCTCTCTGAATGAGACTTGCATCTCATCAGTTCTTTCATTAAGGAGCTAAAGTTCTTGTCCACTCCTATGTCATCCATAAATAAGCTAAAAAAGAAAATGGTTTATAAATATCATAGTGTCAAAAGAGACAGAATCTACTCATCAAGTAAGAATCAACTTCCATGGTTTTAAAATAATAAAATTCAACAAGTAAAAATAACTCATCATAACCCTTTTAATAAACTTCAACATATTCTTTTTCTATTGATATCTACTGTGGTTACATATATGGCTTCTTATAATTAGATGAAACTATAAAACATGTTAAGTATCATTTATGCTCATATTTTTCTGTAATAGAATTACCCTCATAAATTAAAACAGACAATGGTCTTCACTATAATTCCAATTCCCTACAAAGATCCCTGCAATTCTGATATGTTAAACATTTCACCAGTACCCTCTTATAACTCCACAGGAAAAGCCATTGTAGAACAAGCCAATAAGCCCCTCAAAACCCAATTATTAAAAGAGGAAGAGGGATACGATGGAGAAACTTCCCTCACAAGAGCAAATATCTTAAGCACTATTTACCCTAAATTTTTTGAATTGTGGCTCTGAAGGTTTTACTGCAGTAGAGCAACACTCCATTCCCACAGAGACAGACCAAAACCATTGGTCCTTCACCATCAGCCCTTGTGCAACCCAGAACACATAGACCCAACAGAATTCTTAACTTAAAAGAGGGAACATGCATCAATTTTATCCCCAAAGCCTCTCTGAATACCTACAAAGGCTGTTGATTCTTGTCATGTAGAAGTAGGAGAGAGGCAACCCCACCTCCAGGCTGCAGGAGATTATGCTTCAACCCACTCCAGGGATGGGCAACAAGAGGAAGCGAGCAGATCTACTGCCCTTTTCAACACATTCATCAAGACCCACCTGGGAAGACATTAAACATCTTACTCCTCAAACTGCACACACTGCAACACACTGGCATTCATTTTACCCCAGGAAATCTCTTCCTGCCAATGATAGCACAAGTCACCTATAATTCTAAGATGGCAAAGGTAAAAGAATTACCTTTTATTCTCCTTCTTTTTAGCTGTGCAATGAAAGTAAGGAGTATCGTATACTGGGCACATATTCTTACACCTCCTGTATTTTTATATAGTCACCTGGAATGACCCTGAGTCTTCCTTCGCTTCCAAGAATACCTCTTTCATTGGCAGAGCCTAGATGCCTCCTCCTGGCCCTTTAAAGGATTGTGGTAGGGACTGTGATCATTGTGGATATTCTAATGGCTGGCACTTATTACTTTATGAGTGGTACTTTTTGGCTAAAGAACTTGGTCTTTAACAGCCTAATAGCTCTTGTTGAGTTCCTTTTAGTCCCCAGGGATATATGAATCATATTTTTATTGGGCTAAACTGCACCAAGGGGACCCATCATCACTTCTGGGTTCCTCCATTTCTGGCAAGCATTTCCAAAGCCCAATATTCCCTTACATTCTTAAGCACTGGGGCCTATAGAAAATGACCTAGATTTGGGCTGGACACTATGTCACTACAGCAAACTCCCTTTTCTTCAGCCTGCATATAACCTAACCCCCAAAATTAAGAAACTCATAATTTGATTGCATTAGAATCTGATTCTACTTGGGATTATGTTTTACCTTTTAATTAAAATGGTAGCCCACCTTCATGGGATCCTAGGCTTGCTGGGTCTTTGTTGAACCTCTCCTTGGGCACTTACCTTCTTCCCTGTCAAGTAATACCTCTGATAGCTAGTTATTTCCTTATTCCTTCACCTTATTAGAGTTTATATGTGTGTGTATATATATATATATATATA
>NW_004955402.1:54627460-54686972 GCF_000276665.1 Chinchilla lanigera | reverse complement strand
ATTATAAATTAGTTTCCATTTATCCTAAGCACAAAATGAGTTAACTGTTTTCATTTGAAGACCAGCTATTGCATAAAGTAATATATATATATATAGTAAGATATGTATATATATATATTCAGATGGATTTGCTCATGAAACTTCTGACCATGTTGTCATCTGTTCTTCCTGTCCATATATTGTAGCTTTTACTAATCAGGAAACTAAGATAACTAAGTGTAATTCCTGTAATCATGATTATAGAGCCCTTAAGCATTTAATATCTCTGCATGCCACCTGATTGACTCCTTGTGTAACAAACAGTGTTTCTCAGCTGAAAGTTACACAAATTATGGTACTCACAAAGCAAGCCAAAGCATGGCTCCCTACCAATCTCATTCTAGAATGAATGGGAAATTCCACTCTTGAACTAATCACCATGGCACTTGAGCATATTAGATAAAAGCTTTTTCTAGGCATTTTGATTGCAATTGTTATCATGGCTACTACATCAGCAGCTACAGTAGCAACTGCAACAGTCTCTTTTACACACTACATGCAAGCTGCCCAGACCCTTTCCAGAATGTTTCTTCAATATTACTGACTCAAACTAACATTGAAAAAGAAATGTTACAAAGGCTGATGCACTTGTGGCTGCTTTCAGCTGGTTCAATGAATACCAACAGGCCCTATGATCACACAGTCAGCTTAGTTGTGAAACTGGGTATCACTCAACATGCATTACTCCTGTTATTTTTAATCATTCTGAAACTTAGGAAGAGGCCCAACACCTTCTCTACAGTGCCTTCATACAAGCATGGATCTTGAAATTACTAATTTCCATGGCTGACTTCAAGCACAAATTCATAAACTTCAAATGGAGGCAAGGCACATTCTTTTAGCTCATCTAAATTATGTTGTCTACTTGCTCAATCCTAGGAACTGGTTTTCTGGTCTCAACTTTGACATTTTACATCTTGCAGCTATTGGAACAATTTTTGTTTTCCTACTTTTTCTTGCAGTCTCAAGAGGATTCTCTCTGCTCTTCCAATGGACCCTCTATGTAGAAAAAATGATTACCTTCCTATGCCAAGTCCAATACCTCTCTACCCTGTACACTCTCCTCTCTGCTCCATCTTGGTTATGAATCAAAAAAATGAGGAACTGTGAGGAGGCTTTGGCTAGAGGAGTGATTGAAACAAATGCCAAGCTGTGCAGTCTCATGCAGGAACAGCACAAACATGTTGGAACGCATGGTTAATGATTAGAACATACCTGCAGGACAATAGCTGATCAGGATCAAAAACAAGTTATTCTCAGAGATGTTTGCTCTGGTCATTCTGTTCCTTGGGCCCTGATAAGCTTGATTAGATTTGGATGACACGCATCACATAGCAGACCATCCTGTTCCTTCCCTACTCCCTGATCCTACAATGATTTTTCTTCTGCACCTTTGGGTTACAAATAAAAGGTTAATGGTTTCCTACATTTGGCCTCTTTTCCTGAGACTTTCTCAAGCTGATAAGTCTTGATGAAACAGTGTCTCTGGTTCTCTTGAAGTTAAAGTTGCACTTCAACTGCATGTAATTTATTTATCCTCTATACTACCACAGCCACATGCTGTGACATATAAAGAAAAGGGCATATTTATATACTACTGGTGAAAGAATTAATGGCTTCAGTCACTCTAACACAGCACTTATCAGTATTTAGGAAGTTTGGGGATGAATAAAGTGACATAATGTAAAATGTGTACGTATAAAATTTGTGAATAAACATAACAGCTCTTACTACAAAATAATTTAACACAAAAAGTTGAAATTTATCAAGTAGCCACAGGTCAGACATTAGTTAAATGTATATGCATGCCATTTGAGGCTATATAAGTGAAGAAATTTAATGAGTTGTAACTATAAATATTAATATATAAAAAAACCATGGTGCTATATAAAATCAAAGCTATATTTTTAGTGATTATATAAGATGTTAAGATACTAAAGATATTATAATTTTACAAATGCATTTGAACAATTTAAAAATGCATATCAGAATGAAACAGCAAATATGGGGTAACATTTAAATATTACAGGATGTAGCTGGGAAAGTATTGAGTTCCAAGGGGGGAAGTAAAAAAGGTTCAACTGCTGTACTACTTCATTTTTTCATCTGGGTAAAGCTACATTAATGTTGACTATTAGTAAATTTATTAGGCAGTAAATTTATTAACCAGCAAATTTATGCACTTCTGAAGTAATAAATTTTACACTTAAGAATTAAAAATCATGCCTGCTATGGAGTAACTGTCTCCCAACAGTTACGTATTGGAATCCTGGTCACCAGGGTAGGGCTATTGGGAGGTGCTGTGGAACATTTCAGTGGTAGGTCCCACCATGAGTCTCTGCGTCAACTGAGTGTCCCTAAAGGGATCACAGCTATCCCAGTCACATTTGTTTCTTGCCTAAAAATAAAATCACCCCCTACTGCTTGTGCTCCTCCCATAGCCATGTGCCTTAATGTGACTCAGCTAAGAAGGTTTCGTGTGTGCTAAGCAAAGACCATGCCTTGCCCCTCTGTCTCTAGAACTAGAAGTATAAAGAAGCCTCTTTTATTTGGGAAGTTAACCTGTCTTAGATATTTTGTCATAGTTTTAGAAAACAGACTAATACAGAATATTTGTATCAGGAGTGTGGCTGCAGTTGGGACCAAAGGGACGGACAGTGATTAGTGTCATATCTATCTTGGAAAGCTGCAGCCATCAGAATGCAGGGCCAGAGCACTTTCACCTACAACAACATAAAGCTGGAGTAGCCATGCCTTGGGGCTCACTTCCCACATCATAGTCAAAGGATGCTGGATGTGGGACTTCAGGGTTTAATGCTTGCCTTTCTAAGCTTTCATTGTTCTTTGAGCCCCACATCTCTCTCCTTTCAATTTACCTACTCTTCTCCTTTGGAATAGGAATGTTTATCCTATGCCTATGATACCACTGGGTAATTTTCATACCCCATGAGTTTGAAACTCTGATCTAGGAAACAAATAGTCCTAAAATGCCCTGCCAGAGTCATTTTGCTACCCTGGAAGACTGATTATATGTCAAATACATTTAAATATCTGATGATGAATCCATCCAAATCAAGGGCAGCCTTATGAACACAGATACAGTGACTGAAGTCACAAAGATATGAGAAATGCAGTGCACCAATTAATACTTTATGATATGTAACTATAATACAGATTATGTAAGTGTATTCTTTGATCATCACATTCTCTGCTTATAAGAAAATTTATGAAGGAAACAAAAGTATAATAAATTTTTGTGGCATAAAATCAGATTAAAATGGTGGTTTAAAAATTTAATCATTTATTTGAAAGCAGTCTTAAAAACACAGTTCAGATACTAATTTCATTTATTTCTGTGGGAAAGCTTTCTCTATTTTCAGTCCCAAGAAGATTCTCTTCAGATTGACTATATCTATCGAAGAGTGAACCTCTGTTTAATTCAATATCTATCTCCAGTTTTTGTACTGGAAATTGTATATCCAAGGCTTTGTACCTGCTCAAAATGCATTCCACACTGAGCTTGCCTCATCCTGTTTTACAAATTTTTGTGTGCAAAGTATTACCCTTCATTTCCATAAAAAACAAACACTTCAGAAAATCTCAAACTTATTCCTCTTCACAAGAAGTAACATGAATTGTTTTATTCTATTGCTTATTTTATGATATAAGTTGCTCTATTCTATGTCATGAAAAGTATCAGGTATATTACAGCTTTAACTGAGTTAAGACTCAAAGTAACCTGTTCACAATGACTGACACATGCTTCTTTCTGTGCCAGCAACTGCAGGTGATCTCACTGTATTAATAAGGCAAGTATTTCCATCATCCAGTATCCCTGGATTAGACTATTACATCAAATCTTATAATGAAATGATTTGTTACACATGCCTATTTTAAAGAAGTTTCCCTAAAATAATGTTTAATTTTAATTTTTCAATCATTAAGGAATCTAAATGAGACACATACTCATATCAAAAGACATTATACTCTTATCCATTATAATGTTTCATGTAATATTCACAAGTCTGTTACAAAATGTAATTAACCACAATTATTTTTCAGATGCTTGTTATTTCTACCAATGACTACAGGAATTCATGTAACATTATTTGCATTCTGTAAATACAACTTGAAATAATTAACTGCTGGTAAGTAGAGTGAAATACAAAACAAATACTTTACTTTGCAGGTCTCATGAATCATAACTACATGTGACACTATTTATTTGACACTCATTTAATTTCACTGTGTAAATGACATCCCCTTTCAAAAATCATTTATTGAATAGGTGTCTAGCAATTGTGGCATTTGGCATTTCATCAGCATTGAATATTAAGAGCTTTTCCTCTAAGCACAAAGTAATTCAATCTAAATTGTCTGGATGACACAAAATACCACAGAATCAAGGTTGGGATATCAGGCAGAATAAATGGTATTGATTTTTTAAAGTGGAATTTTCCATAGAGGATTTTGGTACAGTTTTAGCGTCATGCCCCCAAGTCATCTGAGACTCTTGTCAGTCCCCACTCTAAAATGTTCATCACTAGATTTGGAAATACGCTATTAAGAAAACCAGCCTATGTGTAATTGTTTGTAGAACAGTAACAGTCAACAAATGGCTGAGTCTGGTGTAGTGGCACATATCTATAATCTCAGCACTTTGTGAGCCAGAGGTAAGAGAATCAGAAGTTTATTAAAGACAACTGATGAAGCTTAGCAAATTACTGAGACTTTTCCTCAAAATTATGCAAAGAGCTACAATATAGCTCTATGTGAAGGCACTATGTTACATCTCCAATATAAATAACACACACAAACAAGTGGCTTGGTAGGGGTTGAAAACCTCTTTTCTGTGGGTAGGAACTGAGGCCTGAATTCTCTAATGTCAAGAAACAAAGCAATAGGCATACCTTTGAGACTTGGGGTCACCTGAGTTACCATGTGAAACTCAGAAAAAGGATGGAGATTTATAAAAGATATTCTAGGTAATATTTTAAGGCAGCTACTTAGAATGAGTGCCTCTTATCATTCACAAATCAATAGGTATCAAAGGAAGAGGTACATAGGCACACCAGAAGATCTGATTGTAAAAAATAAAATTCAACATCTGGAAATTACTCAATATATTAAGGTAGATAGACACTAAAAATATAATTTTACATAAATTTATCACTTTATTATTCAAATGAGATATTATTTATATAATATTTAAATAGCATACTATATTTTCTAAACGGTATATTTAAGTGATATGTTAATTTAAATGTTAGGGCTGGCGATTTAGCTCAGCGGCAGAGCGCCTGCCTGGCAAGCGCAAGTTCGTGAGTTCAATTCCCGGTACCGGGAAAAAACAAAACAAAACAAAAAAAATTAAATGTTAAAGTCAGGCAAAATAAGTTCAACAAAGAAATAACTGAGATATCCTGAATTTGGTTTTACATGAGTAATTGTTACTTATCTTGCAAAAACTGCTTTATTTATGATTGTGTTTATTAATATGTACAATCATAGGATGGACCCTGATTCCTGATGGCATCCAATCTAGAGCAAAATTCATTCATCAAACCTTCCCTCAATTATTTAACCAGCTTGAATCTGAATTTCTCTATAGCACCCGTAACAGAAATATCCTACTGATTTGAAGACAAGGAGAGTCTCATGTTACAAAATATAATAAACATAAATTATTCAAATATAGGCATGTTCCTACTGGTCTTTGGCTTTAAAAAACTATTTTCTCCTCATATGTATCTCCCCAGTTTAATTGCTTTAAATAATTAATTTGTTAATAGAAAGGGAATTCTTTTCTAAATTCATTTTATTAGAAGTTTGGTAAGTATCAAATTTTCATTTCTTAATTTTTATTTATTTACTTATTTTTCCAGTACCGGGAATCGAACTCATGACCTCACATTTGCCAGGCTGAGCTGAATCCCGAGGCTCAAGTATTAAATTTTTAGCTGATTAACCATCTTAACGTATTCAATTGTATGTTGACTATTTGTTTCAAAGGTTTGGCCATTTAAAAAATTTATGGTTTTGTGATATTCCTATTAGGGAAGCATGAGAAACACAAAATTATTTAGTATGCAAATCTAAAGCTTTAAAACTTAGGTTAATACATGTAATATTAAAGAATTATGTATGTATAAATGAAGAAAGAATATATATATGCTAAAGCATTTTACTTTGAAAAAGTTATGGTGTCCCCTTTGATATTAAGATTCACTAATGCGCCACATTTTTAGAAACTCAGGAAAATTTCCCCTAATAGTTTCAGGTCCTTCTGGGCCTTGATTTCTTTTTCTGGTTTTTGTTTCTTCTATCTAGAATATTCTTCCTGTACTCATCAACTGGACACTCCCACTCATCCTGGCCTGTTCACTGGTTCAGAGCACTCATTGTCCACAAGACTAATCACAACCTAAAGGATGTGACTTGCCCGTCAGTATCTCACTTGTCTATTTGTTTACTATCTCTCACTCACCACTCATGTTATAATACTCATGTGCGTTGGCATATCTAATTTGAAGCAAGTAGTAGAGATGGAGTACTTATTCACTGAAGCTGTGACTGTGCCTCCTATAACAATGAGTCAGCTTTGGAGCTTCTGGAGTATTAAGGAGCAATATCAGACAAGGAAGACATTAATCGTGTAAAGCCTCTCTCCAATGCCAATTCTATTGCCAGTTTATTGCTTTCACTACAGGAGAAAGAGCCACTCACATTCTATGATCGACCATCAGACAAGTAAAACATGATGAAAATAAAATGTACCTACTTCAGTTCTTGATGATAAAAGGTAAGGCTTTATGGCTGTCAAATCAAAATAGAAGTAGTATGAGTTATGATGCTACACCAGCCAACCAGATTCCTTTCCAACATGGGCATTGGATACTTTTATGTGCTACATAACATAACAATTTCTTTCTGGCTGTGAAAGAAATACAAGAAAAAGAGTTCAGGCAATAACTGAGGTGTCAAGAGGTTAAGTGGGGAAGAGGCAGAGCTTGCTCTTGCTGATGAAAACCTGGTTTCTTTCTCTCAGATGTGTAAACCCTTGTCCTGAGTACCTAGCCAAAGACTCTACTGCTTTAGTCTCATTGATTTCCATAAATATTTGCTGAATTTGTCACGTAAATGACCTTTAATCTCTGACCACAGTGTTCAACCTACAACTTTCTCTTAAGAATATTTCTCTCAGTGAAAAAGTTATATTTCATCTCTTGAATGGCCCTAGGGCATGTGCCAGCAGCTTTTACTCTGTTAGCTTAGCCAAGAACTCTTATCTGGACTGTAGGGGCAATTTCATTTTTTCAAGACAGTAGCTTTATGGTCTCGTATCTGTATTAATTCTTTGAAACTTTATTTTAATATACATAAAGGCATATCTCACTGATGGTCCAGGACACAAATAAATAAGCCTTTAAAATATTTTATATGGGAATAGATTCAATATAGCTCAATAGAGCAGGAGCCACACTGGTGCTATTCTGCAAAAATCAACTAAAACCCAGGTAATTAGAAGAAAGGGAAGCACACACACCCTGATGCCAAAATCAATCTCAAATAAGAGATTGCAGATCAAACAAAACATAGACATTGGACTTCATAAAATGGTGAACCAGCCCATTGGGCTGCTGGTGGAACTGCCACCTATGTGGAGCAGGTATTACCACTGTGGGAATTTTCCAAAAAAAACTAATGGGCTGCTGTTGCTAAATCAAGCCACACAGGATAGATTTGAGATATAAGTACTACTGATATTTTTGCCTTCCTCCCACAGAGATGTCTGCAGCCTGCCAGTAAATTTCATCAGCATGCACAGGGCGTAGGGACTAGGAAACTACTCCTTCTCCAACAGACAGCCAGGTATTTTTGTCATGTGCACACAGAAGCTAACTAGAACCCCTAATGACAATATAATGGAACAGATGTGGTGAAAGTAATGAGAAGAACAGCATGATCCTTCCTGGCCCCTGACCAGTGGCTTGAGAGATACATGCAGACATCCTGGATTTGAACAGCTTTGGGCTGCTCTGGAGCAATGAGTGGGAGTTCAGCACGCCACACACATACATCCACATACACAATGGAGATGAGATTGAAGGGGGACCAAGCAACCTCGGGCTTTCTTAGGAATGGTAAGAACATGCTGCTCTGCTCTATCACAAGCAGTGTGAAACAACAGAAGTATAAACGAAGGAGTTTTTTCAAGGACCAGAGGGAGCCAATAGTACATGAGATTGGTAGCATCCAAAGACTGTCTCTGGCTGAGAGCACCACAGCAACTGGGAGATAAATACAGAGAAAAACAGAGTAAAAACATGTGAGTGGGCCACTGAGGGACATACACAAAGTTGCTTGCTGAATCCTGGACCCAGATCATGCATCCAGAGGCTAAGGTCAGACTGATACCCAGCACTAATCCCGCTGCAGAATTGGTGCGTGGGGTTACTCAGCACAGTTTTGGATGCTGCTTTGGATACTACAACAGAACTGTGGACACCAGAGTAATTTTATTTTATTTTATTTTATTTTTATTTCATTTTCATGTGAGTGAACATGGTCTCTAATCTTTCTAGTTCACTTTAATATTATTTTTCTTTCTCTTTCTTTCTTTTTCTCTTGTCATCTTCTCCAGTTTCCTGAAGGTTGTGTGATCATCTTTTGTCCTTCAATGTTGCTTCTACCACATTTCTCGTCATTTATCTATGTTTTCCTTTATGGCTTTTAAATCCCCTCCCTTACATCTATCGGGTGAAATCAGTCTGCTATGGGAAAATTCATTACATACAAGTTTCTGGTTTATGTTGAATTTTGTGATGTAACTGTATATTTGGCATCTTTTGTTACAGGTACAAAATTAAAAGATACAATTAACAGGTACAACAGTCTGTAAGATTCTAGGCTGTGATTGATGCTATTGTTATTGCTAAGTCTACCACTTTAATCAGGTTAACATCCCTATTATAATAAACTGTTCTCCCTTGTAGGACAATACTGTGATTGTCTGGGGTCATAATCATCCAAAGGACTGGGTGCTGAATCAAACTGATAACAACTTCTCATCACTAATCCAATGCATGTATATTTGTGTTTGTTATATTTTATCTTAGCATTTTCCCTTAACCAATGTGTAGTGACTTTCTTTGTATCTTTGAATAAGTCTGGGTTGGAATTTCATTTTGTCTCCAAATGAAATAAATATTCTTGCTTATTTCTGGGTTCTTGGAAGGTAGGATCCTGGGAAAGACACAAAATCCAAGAACCACTTGCACATAGAACACAACTTGAGGAATAGAAATTTCTTAAGGAGCCTCAGTACTAGTGATAAAGTAATCTACCATAAGAAATTTACAAGCATTTACATAGAACACAGAAAAAAATTTAGATATTAGAAAATGAAAAGATGCAGAAACAAAATGCCTCCCCAGCCCTCTAGCACACCCAGGACAAGTCCAGGAGACAGTGAGAGAGAGGAAATTAGAAGCCACCTACCAGAATTTTCAGAAATGATACCAGAAGAATTAAAAATAAGATAGGAGATGATTTAAGCTACAAAAAAAAATCAGATTAGAAATAATCTTTCAGTTAAAAAAAGGAAATGATGATCAAAATAAAGGTATCTACATTGCTCAAGTCAACATGGTAGCATCCACTTGCAATCCAAACACTTTGGAGGCTGATGCAGGAGGCTCTCAATGAGTTGGAGGCCAATCTTGGCTACATGGTAAACTAAAGGCCAGCCTGAATTTCACAGTGAGACCTTGTCTATAAATAAATAAATAAATAAATAAATAAATAAATAAGCAACCAAGCAAAGCTAGATTGCTGTTGTAGATTGCTCAGATAGATTCAAACAGATATTTAGGAGATTAAAAACTCCATTGAAAGTGTATACAACCAATAGGACCAAGCTGAGGACAGAATAACATATCTAGACAACAGGATTGTTGTTAGTGACCATGAAAAGAAAGATTTCTAAAAAATAGGAAAGGACCATGAAACATCAATCCAAGCCTTTAAGATCATGTAAAGATCAACATAAGATTGGTTAAAATCAATGAGAAAGCCTGAGACAGCAAAAATATCATAAAAAACCTATTCACAGAAGTAAAGGTAGAAAACTTCCCAAACACAGAAAAAGAATTTGACATACAATAAGTCAGGCAGATAAAACTCTAATTAGCCATAAATAACATTAATCTGCAAAAAGATATATAATAATCAACATTTCAGGAATTCAGCCAAGAATTGAATATTAAAAGTTGTTAAAGGAAAGAAACAAATGGCCTATAAGGGAAAAACTATCAGAATCACAGTACACTTCTGTCTTGGTTATTTTTCTCTCGTTGCTGAGACAAAATACCCAAAGCCCAAAATGTAGGAAGGAAAGATTTATTTAGCTTACAGTTTGTGGAGGTTTCAGTCCATACTTGGCTGGCTCCGAGGCAGAAGGTAGCAAAGCAACAAGAGCAAAGGAGGGAATGGCAGCCGAACAACAAACAGCCAGAGCAAAAGGGAGGAATGGCGGCAAGCAACTTCTTTCCCTGCCTTACTTTGTAAACAGGCTACCCCCACCTAAGGGGTGTGCAGCTCTCACATAATCTCCATGCCCTCCTCTTCCACAGGCTCAGGTTGTACACAAAGTAAGCACCCTGGCTTCCTGCTGAGTCACTTAGTCAAACCTCTAGACTCCCCAAGTTGACACAATGTATCAACCATAACAACTTCTTAACAGAAATAATTTGAGAGTTTGGAGTGAAGGATTTTGAGTTCTGAAATAAAACAACCTCCAACTTAGATTGATATACCCTGGAAAATTTCCTTTCAAAATTAATGGACAAATAAGTTGCTGACATAACAAAGAACAGCTGAAGAAATTCATGACCACCAGACCAGCTCTACAAAATGTTCTGAAGGATGTTTTAGAATGAGGCAAAGAAGACCACAATTCCAAGAACACTAATATAAAAAATCCACCAAGCAAGGCAAACATATAAACAAAGGAGAAAGACAAGGGACCAACAAAAAGGAAGTAGTGTAACAAGGATAAGCAATACATATCAGTTATAATCATCAATGTAAATAGTAGCAATTCACCAACTAAAAGAAATAGGCAGAATGTATCAAGAAACAAGCAGAATGTATCAAGAAACAAGATCCAACCATAGGCTACACACAGAAACACATTTAACTGAATAAGAAATAAATAGTCTGAGGGGCAAAGGACAGAAATGATACTTAATGATATAAGAACCCAGAAATAAACAAGAATAGTTATTTATTTGGAGACAAAATGAAATTCAAACCAAGACTTATTAAAAGATACAAAGAAAGTCGCTACATATTTGTTAAGAGAAAACGCTAAGATAAAGATCTAACAAACATAAATATACATGCATAAAGTGCTGGCACAAACTATAGAAAACAAATATTAATAGATGTGTAAAATCAAATAAGCACTAATACAATTACAAAGCAGGAACTTAGTACTCTTTATCAAAAATACACAGATAACTAGACAAAAAAACAACAAAGAAAGATTAGAACTGAATGAAACCTGTGAACACACAGTCTTATTAGATGCCTACAGAGTATTTCCTCCCACAACACCAATATATACATTGTTCTCAGTGCATATGAGATTGTCTCCAAAATACCCTACATACTGTCTCATAGAACATGCATAAGTAAATGTAAAGGAATTGAAATTATCCAATGCATACTAAAAGACCATAGTGCAATAAAATTGGAAGTGAATGGCAAAAGAAAGTCCCAAAACTCCATACACACGTGGAAATTAAATAACATCCTCTGGAACAACCAATGGGTCACAGGTGGAATTAAAGAAGAAATTAAACTGTGTCTATAATTAAATGATAATGCTGATACACCATTCTGAAATCTATGGGACACAACGAAAGCAGTTCTATGGGGGAAATTTACACTGCTGAATTCCCGCAGGAGGAAAGCAGAGTGAGCTCAAGTACACAACGTAATGTTGAACTTTAAATTTCTAGAAAAAGTTAAGCCCTAAGCTGGGGCAAGGGAAGAAATTATAAAGATCAGAGCCAAATTTAATGCAATTGAAACTAAGAAAAGAGTATTAAAAAATTAATGAATCAAAAAATTTGTTCTTTGAAAGATTAAATAAAATCAACTACCCTTTAAAAAATCTTATCAATAAAAGGAAAGACTCAAATCCATGCAATTAGGAATGAAAAATAGGAAACCTCAATGAGTACTGTAGAAATCCAGAATATCACTAGTACTTACTTCAAAAACCTATATTCTACTATGATGAAAATCACAGAAGTGGACAAACTACTAGATATATTTGAACGACCAAAACTGAATTAAAAATTTTAAATAATGGAGTATTAATAAATGAAATTGAAGATGTGATTAAAAACTTAAAAATGTAGAAAAACCCAGGTTCTTATGAATTCACTGCAGAATTGTATGAGAAATTTAGAGATCTAGTGCCAATACTTCTCAAACTCCTTAATGAAATCAAAAGGGAAACAGTACTCCCAAAGACATTCCTGGAAGCAAGTATTACCCTGATTCCAAAACTAAAGAAAGATCCTAACAAAAAAGATAACTATAGGCCAATTCCTTAGTAAACACAAATGCAAAAATCTTCAATAAGATTTTGTCAATCAGAATACAACAAATCACCAAGATATGACACAATGACCAACTGAAGCTTATACCTAGGATTTACAAAAGGCTCAATATATGCAAATAAATAAATGTAACACCATATAATCAGAGCCAAAGAAAAAATCCAATGATCATCTCAATAGTGCAGAAAAAGCATCTGATAAAGTCCAACATGCATTTATGATAAAAACCTTTCCAAAAATTGCAGTAAATGGTTTTTATCTCAATCAGATAAAAGCCATCTATGACAAATCAACATTCAACATCATATCAAGTGGCCAAAAACTGAAAGCTTTCACTATAAAATCAAAAACAAAAGGAGGATATCCATTGTCACCACTCTTAGGAAAGGAAGAAGTTAAATTATTATTTGCAGATTGCATGATACTCTACGTAGATGATCCCAAAATCTCCACCAAAGACTTCTAGATTTAACAAGCAAACTTAATCATGTAGCTGTATACAAAATCAGCTCTCAGAAATCAATAGTATTCCTATACACAAAGAACAAGCTCAATGAGAGAGAAATTAGGGCAACAAGACCATTAATAATAACAAAAACAATGAAGTACTTAGGAACCAATCTAACAAAGGAAGTAAATGTCTATACATTGAAATCTACAATACTCTAAAAAAGAAGATAGAATAGGATATCAGAAAATGGAAAGATTTCCCTTGGATAGGAAGAAAAACAGTGTAAAAATGTTTGTACTCCCAACATTTTTACACAAATTTAATGCAATCTAATTTGAAATACCGTTAACGTTACTCACATAACTGGAAGAAACTTCCTTAAAATTCATTTGGAACCAGAAGAGACTTAGAATAGGAAAAGTAATTCTGGGCAACAAAGGCAAGGCAGGAGGCATCACAATAAACTGACTTGAAATTATACTACCAAGCTATTGTAAAACAGCATGGCACTGGCCAAAAAAGACCCAAGAATAAATGGAACAGATTAGAAGATGCAGAAACAACTCCAAACACATTCAGCCATATTAATTTTGACAAAGAGATCAAACACATTCCTTGGAAGAAAGAGTATATTTAAGAAATGGTGCTGGAAAAATTGGCTTTTGACATGCTGAGGACCAAAACTAGGCCCATGTCTCTCAATAGGCACTAAACTAAAATCAAAATAGATCTAAAAGGTAAATATTAAAACAGAAATACTCTGCTGGAAGAGAAAATAAGTAGAACTCTTGAAGACATAGGTATAGGCAAAGGATTCATGGACAAAATTCTGATAGCATGGGAACTATTACAAAAAATTGACAACTATAGTTTCATTTTATTAAAAAGTTTTGCACAGCAGTAAAATCATTAACAGAATAAAAAGACAACCTATAAGTGAAATAAAATTTCAGCCAGTTCTTCTTGAGACAAATGACTAATATCTAGAACATATAAAGAATTGAATAAAAATAGATTCCCTTCATTTAAAGACCCAATCCAAAATGGGCATCTGAAATGAGTACACATTTCTCAAATGAAGAACTAAAAATAGTAAGCAAATATTTGAAAAAAATGTTCAACATCATTGTTCATTTGAGAGGTACAAATTAAAACAGTGCCAAGATTTTACTTCTCTGTAGAAAGAATGGATATTATCAAGAAATCAACCAATAACAAATTCTGGTGAGGATGTGGGGGAAAAAGAATCATTCTCCAATGTTGGTTGGAGTGTAGACTGGTGCAACTATTGTCGAAATGAATGTGGAGATTACTTTAAAAACTAGGATTAAAGATCCCATTTGACCAACCTATTCCCATTCTGGGTATTTTCCCAGAAGAATTAAAACATCATACCACAGCAATATATGTCCACCCATATTTATAGCGGCAGAGTTTGTAATAGGAAAACTTAGAAATTATCCAAATGCCCAGCAACCAAGCAATAGATTAAAAAGATGTGCTTTCTTTTTTTTTAAATGAAGAACCACTCAGCTATGAAGAAGTTTATCCTATCCACCATTAAATTATTAGTTTGTTTTTGTGACTCTGCTATGTTTTAGAAGCATTCAAATTCTCATTTCTCTTTCTATTACAATAAAGTTATCTCTTTTTCAAATCCATACACACTTTCAGCTCTTCAACTTTCCCTATTATGGTTTGTATTTGGACGTCCCCCAAAGCATAATGCAACCATGGGGGGCAGGCTTTACAGAGGTGGCTGAATCTAGAGTGTGTGATTAGTTCATTGTTAAGTGCTGGGATAGAAGGTTTTAGTGCCATACCCACTTTAGGGCAGGCAGCCTGCATACAGTGTAAGCGAAGAAAAAAGGTTTGCTTCTCCCTTTTGCTCTTGTTGTTTTTGCTGTCTTCCAAGGCCAAGAATGCTTGCCCCTCTGCCATGCCACACTGTCTTGGATGCAGATAATTATGGATGAAACCTCTACAAACTGTGAGCTAAATATACTTTTCACCTTCAACTTTGGGTGTTGGTTATTTTGTCTCACCAGTGAGAAAAGAAACTGACACGCTCTTCTTCCTCTTTATAAGATCATTCTGAATTCTTGGTAATCAAATAACTTATGTATTCAGTTCCTCCAACCATACCATTCCAAAGAACTGAAATATTTTTTATACATTTACTCAATTCCAACTACCAGTAATAATTGTAATACTACAATAATTTAAACTTTTAGTATCTCACACATATACAAACTGTAATCTGAGCTCTTGTTAAAGGAAATCACACATCTTTGCTGAATCGAAGCACTAAATACTGGAAACATCAATTTTATGCCTTCAAATAGATCTTTAAATGTTATGTCCATGTCACTAATCAGTTATTTCCATTCCATTATGAAGGTTTTTACCTTAATGATTAAAACATACACCTGGAGTGTGATTAACTATGAATGAACCCTTATAATACTATTTGTCAACTGGCTGACACATAGCAAGTCACTTAAGTGCCATATGGAAATAGAATATTAATACCTATTCACAGATATGTTAAACGAATTATTTGACATAATTCATTCACATTCTTCAGGTAAAAAATGGCCCCAAGGGAAAAACATATATATATAAAATGATATATAGTACAATGAAGAATCAGTTATAAAGAAGGCTCATATATAATATAATGTTATATATTATATAAAATATGATATATATTCCATACATTAAGCTATTTTTCTCATAAGTGCCTAAACATTTTCCATTATTCTTCAACATCTTGTCCTACTCGGGGCTGGGGATTTAGCTCAGTGGCAAAGCACCTGCCTGGCAAGTGCAAGGTCATGAGTTCGGTTCCCAGTACCGGAGAAAAACCAAAAAGGAAAAACCAAAAAAAAAAAAAAAAAAAAAGGAAAAAAACATCTTGTCCTACTCACTCATCTCTCATACTGAAAATATTAACTTTTCTTTAACCAATGTAAAGAAAATAGAAATAGTCTTATACAAACCTTCTCAATTTCCTTTGAAGTGTTGAGTATCTATATCGAATATTCTTCCCTTCTTTGAAACAAAGGAGTGTGTCTCAATTTGTCTTTTACAGTTGTGCCTATTTCATCCACCAGAATCTGTGATATCATTGACCAATGTCTTAGAGTACTCATTTCATTCTTAATCATCTCCATCTTCTGTTTTTATATTTTATTGCCCTGTTGCCTCTCTCCTTTCTTTCCCTCTTTTCTATTTCTTATTCTCAATTGTGCATCCTATTAATATTTAAAATGTTAAGCCATCCTTTGAATTCAAAATTTAAAATAACCCACTGACACATGTCCATGTAAATTCAGCTTCCCAAACCTCACTGACATAGATCTCATTAATATTGTCAAAATATCTTTCCGGATCAAGCTTCTCAGCCTTTGCTTAATTGAGTTGCAGCATAGTCTTTGTGCTTGTGATGTTTTGTTTCCATTCTTATCAGAATCCTTTGTCATTATCATTCCTGTTACCAATCTCTTCAGGGCTGGCTTCATGTCACTGTTGGGTCTCACCAGGATCCTCTTCAGGTTGAACTCCTTGATGAACAAACATAAATTCCCTGTACTTGTGGAACTTGCACCCTACTGAAGTGGAAACACAATAAGTAGTGAACAAAATAAAAAGAGTATTAGATAACATTTGAAGTGATGAGTCCAATATAAAAGCATATCAAATTACAGAATATTGAGCATGCTCAGAAGAGACAGAGTGACTACTGTGCAGTGTATTTCATTGACTGCAGCATTTTTGCAAAGACTGAGAAAAAGAGAAGGAATTATCCTCATGGAAACTTGGCAGAAAAGCATCGTAGGATGGAGATGATACAACAGCCATGGAGGATTTTATGAGTAAATTATAAGAAATTATGAAGGTTAATGAGTCCATTTGGAAAAGAGTAAAATTTTAATTAACATATCACAGTGAAAATATTTGACAACTATAAAAGTAAGAGATGACAGGTCAGATCATTCAGTATTACTGCCTGAGCTTCAATGTTTATCTTAGAGAAATGAAATGCAGATAAGTAGTAAGATTGTTTTGTTTTTTTTTAAAGGATCACTTTGACTTTTTTGCTGGAAAGGGCTTAGATTGTGAATGACAGGATTGGAAGAAGGCTAAGTTAGGAGCTATTTCAATAATGAGGCAAAGAGTGATGTTGGTGCTGAGCTAAGCATCACAGAGAGATTAAGTGGAACTGATAGACCTCTAGATGCTTTGAATGAAGACCCAATCAGAAGACTGCTCAAATGGAAGGTAGGAGGATGAGGAAAACTAGAAATAGCTTCTTTGGAATTTTCTTTTCCTTCTTTTCATACTAGTTTCTCAGATTGTTACTGTCTTGCTAGTCCTTCAATAATGTCCATGGATTTTTTCATTGTTTTATTTGTTCTCAGTAATGGAGTTGGTCTAAAAAGCTCCTTGTTATTAATGGAAACAATATAGAACCACACTCTGTGAAAGGCTGATTTAGATGTTCTAACTCCTCCATGTAGATGTCACAGTACTTGAAATCTGGCTCACAATTGTGCCAATGCTAGTGGCACAATTTTGAGGTAGTAGAAATATCAGGAAATGAGTTCTAGTTGAAGGAAGCACATCACCAGTTTCTACCCTTGAAAGGTATTCTAAAAACTACCCTCCCCAATGTAACAAGGTGAGCAGCTCTGCATCATCATTCTCCTAACATCATGATGCTCCCCTGACCACAGAACCAGAAATAATACAGACAAGCAAGCATGAGCTGAGACCTCTGAAACCATGAGCCGAAATGACCTGTTCCTTCTTTAAATTGGCTTTTTTTCTCATAAGTGTAATTACAAGAAAGGAAAGCTGACTAGTGAACATGGACATATAATGTATGTGTACAGAATTATATACACATGTGTATATACATACACACATAAACATAAATATATGTACTTACATATACAACATTTACAATGACTAGTTAAATAAAAAGTCATATAGAAATTTTATTATATTAATTTTTTGCTTAATACAAACTCAGTATGTTGTACCTGATCTCATTCTGAAAACACTGATGATTGAAATGAAAAAAAATAGATTATATCATATAAAAGGCAAATTTTAAGCTCTCTTTCAGACAATGAAAGAATAAAAAAGTAAAATAAAATTAACCCCAGAATTCATGGCACGTATTTCACCATGTGTTTTGTGAAAACAAAAATATCCTTTAAGAGGATACAGTATAATTTCTACCTCTTTAAATTTTAATAGAGAGGGAAGAGACATATGAAAACTGAACCACTTCACTCTGTCTCAAATGTAAGATTCATTTATCTATTCTGGCAAAGAGACAAATAATGAGGTAGAGAAAGACTCACAAAAACTTAGAGCTTTGAAGCCTATGCAGCTGCATATTAATGATTGCATCTGTTATGTTTTGCCTAGAGTTCTATCTGTGGAAAGTTGCATAACCACTGTCAAGAGATTTAAAAGGCTTCCATTAATTTGCAGTGGCAGCAATTAGCAAGAATGGTGTTAAGCCTGGCTAGATCTCAAGCTGTCAGTGTCTGGCCATTTTTATTCAGTTTTTATAAATTTTCAAATATAATTTACTTAAAAGCATTAGTTAGCATATATAGATATACATGTACATATAAAAATTTGAGGAGTGGAGTATTTTCTAAATACCTAGAAACATTTTTAAATCAATTTGAAGTCCAAGAGTTTAACCTATGTGGCATATAAATGACCTTGTGCAGACAAGAAAGAAATGCCAAGGCCCACATTTAAAGTATTTAAGAGGTATCACTGAAGTTATGGAACTTGTAAACCATTGTGCTAGAGAAAATCTTTCAATGAAGTCACAGTGTGAAGGGTAAGTACATGATCAGTTGTCAAGAAATCAGGGAAAATTTCATGTCCCTGTTTGTAAATGTGTTATGATAAGAAAATCTTACTTCCTAGGGTCATCAAACTTTTATTTCATAGATTATGAGGTTGACTGAAAAAATTATTTCACTTATATCTCCTTGCTTTATTCTCAATAATAATAAGGCTGGTAACCTAAGCAAAAAATGACTGTATTTCCCAATTTATTACAACCTGTAAGTGATTACTAAGGAAATTTTTTGTTCTATCCAATATTCTAAAATCAACAACAGTGTAAAAATAATTAAAACCAAAAATATAAATAAGGAACAAAATGTATAATAGATGTTGCAAAATAGGAAGAAAATGTTCAAATAGGAAAGGGAACTAAAGAAGGAGAAGAGAAAAGGAAGCAAAGGAACTTTTACAACGGTAAGAAAAGAAGAAAAACTGAAACAAAGCTTTGGTAAATAAGGAGGCCCAGAGGGTTAAAGGGAATGGAGAGGATGGGAAAAGAAGGAAAACCAAGATATGTCATATTCCCTATGATGGATGCGCTCATTATGTATATCTAAAAAGTACCAGTAAACTTAACTAGTTTAGAAAAAAAGAAACTATCCCCAAAATGCTAACACATTCCTTCTCCTGCTTGTCATTCCTAAATTGTGAGGAAAGGCATTCAGAATTCAAAATGTCAGGGTTGGTCAATAACTTAAACAGAAGCACAAGCAGCTGCGTCATTAGAAAACTTTTTAAAACATGTAAAATAAACATAGATTTATCCTTCTTTTGTAAGCAGACACCTGAAGGTAGACTATTCTTAATTTCATGCACTGAAAGGTAGCAGGGTCTAAACCACAGCCTAAGTCTTTGTAATTTTCTACTGTGGCATTAAGCAGGGAAAATAAAGAGGTGACCCTCAAATCAGGAAAGCAAAGCCTTCTCGACAGTGTCCAGATATGTGTCACCCAGCTATTGGTGGAAAGAAAATATATTTTTCAATTATGCATAACAGAATATGAACTGAGAAAGATTTGGAACTGATTGAATAAACTGTTTGCAGTTCCCACAGTAGAAAGTCATTTCTGGAAGTACAGTTTAGTTGAAGGAACATCATATCTAAAGCCTACATCTTGTAGACTTTAAAGTAAACTAGCATTAATTGAGGTAAACCAATAAAAACTCTTACTAGAGATCACAAACCTTATTTATTAATAAAAAGTCTGATGACCCAAATTCAGGGGTTTTATTCAAGGTGAAAATACACATAGAATCAAAATGTAAATCCAGACTTCACTGGCTTCAGTTACACTTTTCTTTATCTCCCAAGTCCAGGTTGCATTTATTTTCTGGGACTTCAGACTGGAGAGTTTTGTTTGGTTTTGACTTTTCAGTGCCTGGAACAATGTTTGCAAAATATTTGCTATTCAGTAAATGAAACATTGGTTGAACAAAGGAACTGTAGGATTCCACAGATGTAAAGTTTATAGGTTCATCATTGTCACCAACTTTGAAGAAGAAAGCATACAGAAGTTTCTCTTGCTTTTGGAATTGTGTTCCTCCCTTTACTCTCCTTGTTGCTCTTTCAGTATAAAATGACCCTGTAAGTCTGGTGTGTCCACAGGTGGAGCTCTTGAGTGTAATTTAATCACGGGGTGTGATACTCACTAGTGGATAGTGGACTGATCCATTGATGAGTTCATTCTTAAACATGCTATTAGCTGCTGGGATTGGAGGGAGGAAGGTCACTGAGGGCCTGACTTACATGGGTGTATTCATGTTCCTGTCTCTTCCCTTCTCTCTCTGCTTCCTAGATGCTGTGGATTCAGTAGTTTCCTTCTGACATGCTCTTCTACAGTGCTGTTTCTGCCTTGGAAAGAGATGAAAATAGATTGAAGATTCTGAAGCTATTATCCAAGTAAGTATCTTTTCCTTTAACTTGCCAGGGTTGGGTGTTTTTCATAACAAGAAAGGGAAAATTATAGAATATTGATACCAAATGGGGCAATTTTCTATAAAATTTCTTCCAAATTTCTAAGTTCTGTAGTTCAAGTTTGGAAAGATTAGGTAACAGAAGTCCTAGAATGTTCTAGGCAATACTGATATGAATTTAGGAGACCAGAATGCTGAAATAAATGTGGATGATCAGGCCCAGGAGGTTTCAAATGGGATTGAGGACTTTATTAAGAAATTTGAGACCAAGGGCAAGCTGGCCTGAGCATGCAAGTGCACACACACCTTTGTTGGGTGGACTGACGAGAACCAATTGGACCAAGCACAGGCCAGGCCAGTCTCAGTGTTGCAAGACAAGCAACACTGAAGTGTCTGAAGCAGCAGCAATGAGCCAGTAGTTGTGCATGGTAGAACTCCGCCAACAGAAGGCCAGTTCCTGCTCCACACCAAGAGGCCAAGGTCAGCTCCATGCACAGCACAATTACCATGGCAAACTTAGCTGGCATATGTAGCACATTTCTGAGTCCTGACATAGACACTATCACAGAATTATAAACACCAGAAGGATTTCACTACTTTTATTCTCCCTTGTTTGTCTAATTGACTATCTCTTTCTTGTTTGGTTAGAAGCTCTATTATTTTGTCTTGTATTTTGTGGTTATTTTTGCTTCAGGATTTTTTCGTTTTCTGTCCTCTCTTTCTTGGGTCTAGTTGTTTTTTTTTTCCTACTTTTCTTCCTTTCCTCCTTTCTTTTCTATTCTCCTTTGTCCTTCTTTTTTCTCTATTTAGGTTTCTTACCTATCTTTTTCATTTTCTTCTACAAATTCTCTTTCTTTTGTTCCTCAAATACTTTTTGAATTTAAACTTTCAGGTGAATAAACATTGTCCCTTCCCTTTCTGAGTACTCCTTTACATTCTACTTCATTCTTTCTTTCCTGTGTCCTCCAGCTCCCAAAATTCCAGTAGTTGTCCTTTGACCTCAAGCTTTTACTCTATTACATTTCACATCATTCATCACTTTATCTTGTCCCTTACCCATTTCAACAATCTCACATCTGAAAAAGGGTAAAATCACTCCAACACAGGAAAAATCACTGCATACAAGTACATGGTATACGTTTGATTTTATTTGGTAACTTTAGTATTTGCATATGTGGTTGGAGGTAGCAGGTTGATGGTCAGTAGTTAAGATGTACTTAAAACTATTGTTATTTTTAATGTAGTAACTTAGCCAGCATGTCATATATGTTATAATCCGTTCTTCTCCCTTGTATGTATGGTAACTCTGTGATTGTATGGGGTCATAATCACCAGCACAACACAGTAAGAATGGATTGGGTGCTGGGCCAAATAGTAATGTTGTAACTTCTACAAATTGGTAAGTTACAATCTTGGGTCAGCTATAGAGAACCACTTACATCTAGAGAACATCCCTGAAGAATAGACCTCTCCTAGGGAAGCCTCAATACTAGTGATAAAGAAATTGGCAAGTATCAACATAGAAAACCAAATAAAATAAAATAAAAGAGAAAATAGAAAATGTCAAGATGCAGAAGTAAAATACAAGCCCTGACCACCAGCCCACCCAGGAGAAGACCAGAATACAATGAGATAAATGAAACTGGAAGACAAACCATAAAACTTTCTGAAATTGTAGCAACAGAAGTGAAAAAACAACTGGAAAGACTAAAGAGAAAATAATTTCCTAATACAAAAAGAAATGATGCTTAAAGTCAAAAATAATAGAGAAGAAACAAATAAAAGAATACATGAGCTTAGGAAAATGATGGAAACAAAAAATGCCCAACATGGGAAAGAGAGGGAATCAGTGAAACAGATCCAAACAAAAATCCAACAGATTAAAACCTCCACTGAAAATATACTCAACAGATTGAATGAAGGAGAAGATAAAATTTCAGATCTTGAAGACAGAAATAGATATACTGATCATGAAAAGAAAGATACCTTAAAAATATCAAAAGGCCAAGGAAAACCAATTCTATGACTACAGCATGATGCAAAGGAAAATAACATAAGTTTGACTGGGGTTAATAAGAAAGCTGGAGAAAGTACAAAGGCCATAAAAAACACAGAAATAATGGCAGAAAGCTTCTCAGAATGGATGAAGTATTTGACATATAAATAACACATATAGAACTCCAAACAGCCATAACCAAAATAAAACTACACCAAGAAATATAATAAGCAAGATTCCAGAAATTCAGCATAAGAATAGAATATTAAAAGCTGTTAGAGAAAACAAACAGGTCACCTACACAGAGAAGCTCATCAGAATCACAGCATACTTCTGAACTCGAATGCTCAAGTCAACAAGAGCTTGGATTGAAGAATTTCAAGTCCTGAAAGAAAACAGCTTCCAACCCAGACTGCTGTATCCTGCAAAACTATCTTTCAAAATGAATGGAGAAATAAAAACTTCCATGACCATGAACAACTGAAGAAATTCATGACCACCAAAGCAATCCTACAGAGTACTGAAAGATATTTGAGACAGAGATAAAAATGATCACAATTCCAAAAACAACAACACCAAGAAACCACCAAGCAGGACAATAAATTAAATAGAGGAGGAAAGCAGGGAACCAACAGCAGGATAATATTATGACAAAGATAAGCCAATATATATCAGCTACAACCATCAACGAAAATGGCTTCAATTCACCAATCAAAAGTAACTGACAGGCAAAATGGATCAATAAACAAGGTCCAAAAATATGCTGCATACAAGAAACACATTCAACTCAAAAAGAAATTCATAGACTGAAAATCAAAGGCTAGAAAACAATACTCCATGTGACAGGAACCCAGAAAAAAGCAGGGGTAGCTAATCTGTTCACAGACAATGTGTACTTCAAAGCAAGAATGATCAAATGAAATAAAGAAGGTCATTGTATACTTGTTTGAGGAAGACTTCAAGAATAAGAGATAAGAATCATAAATCTGCATGCACTAAATATGTGATCACCAAAATATATAAGACCATTATTAATAGATATGAAAAATCAAATAAGCAATAACACAATTGTAACAGGAGAACCTAATACCCCATTGTCTTTACAAGATAAATAAACTAGACAAAAATTGAGCAAAAAAATATCAGAACTGAACCAAACCTGTGAACAAATGGACTTAGATATTTTTGGAGTATTCCAGGAAACATCATCAGATTACACATTTTTCTCAGCTGAAGATAAAATGTTCTCTAAAATAGACCATATACTAACCTACAGAACATGCTTAAGTAAATACAAAAGAATTAAAATTATCCCATGCATATTATCTGGTCATAGTGCAGTGAAATTGGAAATTAATGGCAAAAGAAACTGCAAAAATTCCATAAACACATGCAAATGAAATAACACCCTCCTAAACAATGGTTCATATGAAGTTAAAGAAGAAATAAAACAATATCTATAATTAAACAAAAATGCAGATACAGCATACTATAACCTGTGGGATGCAATGAAAATAGTCCTAAAAGGGAATATTACAGATATGAATTCTCACATCAGGAAAACTAAATAAGCATAAATAAACAAACTAAATTTGCACCTCAAGCTTCTAGAAAAAGAAGAGCAAGACAAGCCCAAATCTCATACAAAGGAGTAAATTAAACAGATCAGAACAGAAATAAATGTTAAGAAAACAATACAAACTATTGATGAATCAAAGAGTTTGTTTTTCGAAAGAATAAATAAAAATGATAAACCCCTGGCCAACCTTATCAAAAAAGGCAAGAAAAGTCTTAAATTCATGCACTGAGTAATGAAAGGGTGAAATCACTACAGATAGTGTGAAATTCAGAAAAGCATTAATCTCTACTTCAAAAATCTTTACTCTCCGAGGATGGAAAACACAGAATAAATTATAGATTCCTAGATATTTATGAATTACTGAAGCTGAATTGAGAATATATAAAAATTCTGAATAACATAATATCAGTTAATGAAATTGAAAATGTAATTAAAAACTTACAAACAAAAATAAGTCCAGGTCCTGATGGATTCACTGCAGAACTTTACAAGAATTTTGGAGAATTTACTACTGATACTGTTCAAGCTCTTTAATGAAATTGAAAGCAAAACAATACTCTCTAACTCGTTCCTGGAGGCAAGTATTGCCTTGATACTAAAACCAGAAAAAGATTCAACCAATAAAGAGAACTACATGTCAATCCTCCTAATGAAAATAGATGCAAAAATCCTCAATAAGATGCTAGCAAACAGAATGCAGCAAATTCCCAAGAAGATTATACAATATCACCAAGTGGGATTCATCCCAAGATTGCAGGGATGGCTCAATATACACAAATCAATTAGTTTTTGTGTTTTGTCTTGTTTTGTTTTGTTTTGTTTTGTTTCCAGTACCAGAAATTAAACTCATGACCTCGCATTTGCCAGGCAGGCACTGTGCTGATGAGCTAAATCCCCAGCTCCCCACAAATCAATCAATGTAATACAGCATATCAATAAAGCAAAAGACAAAAATCACATGATCATCTCAACAGATGCAGAAAAAGCTTTTGACAAAGTCCAACATTTATTCATTATAAAAAAAAAACCCTACAGAAAATCAAAATAGTCTTTACCTCAACCTGCTAAAAGCCATCTATGAAAAACCAACAACTAAATGGACAAAATAATGAAATATTTCGTTCCAAAATCAAGAACAAGCTAAAAATGTCTACTATCACAGCTCTTATTCAATATAGTTTGGAAACATTAGCCAGAGCTAGTAGTCAAGAAATAGAAACAAAAGGAATAAGAATAAGAAAGGATGAAGTTAAATTAGTTTTATTCACACATAATACGGTACTCTACACAGAAGACTCCAAAAGACTGGTAGAATTAATAAACAAATTCAGCAACATAGCTGGATACAAAGTTAACACTCAGAAATCAATATTATGCCTGCACACAAAGAACAAAATATCTGAGAGAGAAATTAGGGCAACCCCACCTTTCACAACAGCATCCAATACATTATATACTTAGGAATCAATCTAATAAAGAAGGCAAAAGATTTATATATTGAAAATTATAGTACTCTGATAAAGGAAATTGAAGAGGATGCTAGAAAATAGAAAACTATCCTTTGGTCATGGAAAGGAAGAACTAACATAGAGAAAATAACCATACTCTCAGTATAATTGTACAGATTTATTACAATCCCCATCAAAACACCATTAACATACCTCACAGAACTAGAGAAAACATTCTTAAAATTCATTTGGAATCAGAAGAGATCTAGAATATCCAAGACAATTCTCTGCAACAAAGATAAGGTAGGATACATAACAATCACTGTTGTGAGATTATACTACAATGCTATTGTGATAAAATCAGCATGGTATTGGAAAAAAAAAAAAAAAAAGACCTTAGAATGAGTGGAATAGATTAGAGGATTCAGACACAACTAGAAACACACTCAGCTACCTTATATTTGACAAGGGAGCCAAACATGTTCACTGGAAGGAAGATATTCTCTTTGATAAATGGTGGTGGAAAAACTGGCTGTCTACATGCCAAAGACTAAAATTGACCAATATCTACCACCATTCTTTAAACTACAGTTGAACTGGATCAAAGGTTTAATATTAAAACAGAAGCACTGAATCCACTAGAAGAGAAAGTAGGTAGAAATCTTGAAGACATATGGGTAAGCTGAGACTTCATTAACAAAACCCATACCGCAAAGGAAATACCACAAAGAATCAACAATTGCGATTTCATCATATTTAAAAGATTTTGCACATCAAAAGAAATCACCAACAAAGTGAACAGACGATCCACAGAAAATAATTTTATTTAATGGTTCCTCAAACAAAGGACTTATATCTAGAGCATATAAAGAAAAAATCATACTCCTAAATTTAAAGACACAATCTCAAGATGAACATCTGAGAACACAGGGAAAGAAATACAGATAGCAAATAAATATGTGATAAAATGTTCAACATCATTGGTCATTCTAGAGATGCAACTAAAAACAATGTCAAGATTCTATCTTACTCCAGAAGAATTGCTGTCATCAAGAAATCAACCAATAACAAATGCTGGTGGGAAAAGGAACATTTCTCCACTGTTGCTGGGAGTGTAAACTAGTGCAATCACTGTGGAAATCAGTGGGGAAATTCTTCAAAGAACTAGAATTAGAGGTCCTATTCAGCCCACTATTCCCCTTCTTGGTATTTTCCCAGAAAAATTTTGTCCCATAGTGTATGAAGCTGAAAGAGGAAATAACATCCACAATGCACAATAATTATTGAGCAATGGGATGAAATTGCTCAAAATGAAAGAGAAACTGGGATAAGCAAATGAAAAAAGGAGTAAGGGAAAAGGAAGTGTAAAAAGTAAGACATTTCAGATAGCTGTACTACTACTTTCTATTAGTACATTCAAGAGAAAGGTTTGTGCTTACATAGTTTGATCAGTTTTTCGTGCCTATATCCTGTAATCTGAGTAACTACTTTGAAGATAACAATAAGCAATACACAGCTCATTTCTCTCCTACTATGTTGTTTTGAAAATTTTTATTTTTATTTTAAAGTGAGAAAAAATAAAGAAAATACAGAATTTCAAATCAAGATGATAGGAAGTTAAGAATGGTTGTTATAAAAAAAAAGAATAGTTATTATATTGTGTATTGTTGTCTCCAAAGTAGTTGCTCAGATTACCAGATACAGCCATGCAAAACTGATTAAACAATATAAGCATGAACTGTTCCTTTCAGTGAATTAATAGAAATTAGTAGTACACTATTATCAGCTATCTTGTGAACATAGACATATTTTTTATTTTTTGCTGATGATAACTAAAGAAAACATAAATAAAAAATAAAGAAGCATAGAAAAATGATGGAAACCTTGAAGGAACAATATAGGAAAGAATCAGAGTGCATTTGTCTTTGCTTATATTGTTTTCTTCTCTTTAAAATAAAAAAGGAAAAGACTAAGATCTACACATTTTTATCTTCTGTCAAATAAAGTATCTTCATGTTACCAATAACTTAAAATATAAGAAACTGAATTTAAATATAGAGGATATTGATTTTGTGGAGGAAATTTCAAGGCAAGTCAATATTCAGGCAATTGCACAAGTATTGGGGGCTGAATTTAATAAGATGCAGTGGGAATCAAGACTAAAAAGTAGAGCTGAAAGATGTGAAAAATTTACAGTTTGGCTGGAAAGCAAGTGTGTATAAACTTAGGGACCAAGAATGGTATTGTTGCTGAAAAAGTTAATGTCATCAAAAAAAAGCCAAGTGCTTTGAACCATGACAATAGAAATACCTTGAAGGTATGTCAGAAAGTGGTCAGTTCACAGTGCAGTCTTAAGTGTGTAAAAGTGTAAATTTCTTTGTTAAGTTTTGCTTGGAGAGCTCCTCAAGGCTTCCTGCCCACTCATGGTAGCCTATGGAAGTGTGCCCCGCAGTTCAGCCATACTGACACTCAGAGGCTATTGTAGCAATCCAGGCAGATGTGGCTGCGCCTTGAACTGTGTCATATTTTGGTTCACATGTTACTGGATTTTCAGACAGACAGAATACAGCATTGTAGGATCATAGAGGTTTCCACTCAAATTGTAAAATAAGACCTAGGAGTCTAGGCAATGTACCCCGTAGTGAGCAGTGCTTGAAGTTCTGAGAGAACCAAAAGGTGCAGTGGAGATTTCAAGAAGTTGGAGGTGTTAGAAATGTGGAATATGTGCAGAGGAATGAGACAAGCAGTGAGCACGTCCCGCCTAAAAGTTAGGCTATGTGGGCTGCCACAAGCAAGGCCATAGCAGTGGGCTACCCAAGCCCTTCAGAGCTCACATCTTACCCCACCTGCTCCAGGTACTGGAAATGGAGGTATAAGGTTTAATGCTTTCTCTGCTGGCTTTTGGTCTTATTTTGCTCTGACTCCTTTCCTCTCTTCTTAGGTGGAAAAATTACCTCTGTGTCATTATATGCTGAAAATATTTGTTTAATTTTTATTTTATAGGGGCTCGCAGCTAAGAGTTTGCCTTGAGTCTAACAAGGAGGCTTTGGACTTGGAGCTTTTAGCAACACTAGAACTGTGAAGATTTTGGTGAATTTCAGTAATGGAATAAATGCATTCTGTATAATGATATGAACATGAGCCTTTTGTGGGGCAGGAGCAAAATGTTATGGTTTAGATTTACAATGACCTTTACTTGTGTTTTCAGAGGTGGAGCATTTGGAAGACTATTGGAACACGGGTGTGCTATATTTATCAGTGGATTCATCTTTGAGTTCATAGTTTAATGTGTGGCTAGGAGGTGGGGCTGGGGCAGAGTGGTGGTCCCTTAGGAACAAGACATGGAAGGTTGTATTATTCCTGACTGCTTCCATTTCTTTGCTTTTTGGATGCCATGGGTTCAGCATTTTTCTCTATCATTCCCTTCTACCAATGCCATTTGTGCATTTGAGCCATCTGGCTATGACCTGAACCCCTTGAAACCATGAGTAAAATATACCTCTTCTCCTTTAACTTAAATGAGACAAATACTTTGTCCCCGTGGTAGAAAAGTGACTAATAAAATTGGGAAATGCTATTTTTTATCATCTCAGTTGTACAGAGTGGAGCCCTGTCTGCTCACAGTCACAATGCCAGTTTCTCTGGGAAATACTGTCCTTTCATAAAATGCGTAAAGTTTTCTCCAGAGTAAGAGACAGATCTCCCTTAGAGTTTGTCTGAGAGAATTGTATCAGAAGTAGGCCTGCACATTAAAGGCATTCATATACTGGCATCTTCAGGGTAAAAAGTGAGAAATGTGAACAGAGGGAGAGAGCTGAGATGCCGCAGTTCTGGAAGCACAGCATTCTTGGTCTCCTGCTGAATTTACAGAGAGCATTTTCAACTCTCAAACAACAAGGGCTTCATATAGTACAAGGACAAATGCCCAGTGATGTGTTTGGTAAGTTCTCTTTGACCAGAGCTCTTGGATATTGATATTGATGCCTATTTTCTATAAAGAACTCACCTAAATAAACATAAATCACGGTTCAGTTGTATGTAGTGTATACACGTATGTATATATGTATGTACCAACCTATTGCTGTTTTACATTGCTGGTCAATTCATGGCAGATATACATGACTTCAAAATTTTAGGATGCTCTATTACACCAATCTTTTGTATGAATGGACTGTTACTGGGTATTAAGATAATCACTACAATATAAATTTTGTCAACAGCTTTATCAGAAAATTGATTAAGACATAAAAGTATTTACTCACTTGGCCTCACATATGGATAATCTTAATTGTGAAGCTTTTGTCCATAAAGATATGTCTTCTCAGTAATAGTAATGAGTGGATTTTGTCTACCAGGATTGCACAGAACATCTGTTATTCAGTAGTCAAAGGAGGCTTTCAGCATGCACAGATGGAAAAAACATAGCCCTTTTTAAAAACCTGCATCGTTTTAATTTGAAGGATATTTAACACAATATGAAACTTTTCAAAAATCATACAAGATTTACCCTGGAAGAGAATTTGGTAAACTTTTCCAAATGTTCTTGTCAGCTGCTCTAGACTTGTAAAAGAATATGAAAACTATTAATTTCAGTAAATTACAATTTACTCATAAAATAGTAATGATTTCATCTGAATACTAATAGAACTAAAATCCCCTAACATCTCTACTTCTTGTCCCTTATAAGTAACAATACTTAAACTTAGAAAGACACATACACATTCGAACTACATTTGAGCTTTATGTAGAGATATGGCTAAATATCATTACTGTTTATTCATTATATTTCATTGTAGACTAGAAAGTAGTATTTTAGATTAACACTTTTGTCCTTCACTATCAATCTGTCTATCTTTACTATTAATTTATGTAATTGTAAATGAATGCTAAATAGTGAGAAAGCCAGTTAAAATTACATGTCTAGTTAATTCTATTCCTGTGATGTGTCTACAAATGTTAGGTTCAAAGTTCAAATTTCTACTCATTTTCCATTAAATCATTACTTTTCTGCTTACACTGCCTTGATAAGGACTATCTCAGAGATAGGTATTTTTCATATATATATATATATATATATATATATATAATATAGTGAAAGGTACAATTATATTCATGTCATTTCTAGGTCGAAGACATTAGAAACTGGGGGGAAAAGGATCAGCGCAAGTCCCAGAGTTCAAAGTCCTGGAGTTTTGATACCCAGGAGAAAAGAAGAGCAGTGTCTGAGCTTCTGAAAATCAGTAATTTATTTTTCTTCTGCGTTTTTCACATATTTCTACTATCAGCATATGGGATGTCCACTTACTTTAGGTTTATTTCTTGCTTTTCATAACACTGTCTACATCGGATGAGGGTAGGTCTTTTTACTCAACCTACTCTTTCAAGTGCCAGTCTCTTCCAGAATCTTCCCCATTAAACCATGAATAAATATTTTTATTAACTACATAGGTGAATAATCCTTAATTAAATCAAGTTGGCACCTATGTTTTTGTGATTTCTACTTTTATTAAATGAAGGACATATTTGTATATTCCCTTTGTTAAGAATTGATAAAGAAATTTTCAAAATGTAACTGTGAACTGATATACTTTCCAACGTAAGTAGTAAGTCTTTCATTCAAGTCTTTATCTTGTTCTGTATTATTTGCCAGTCAATTGAATACTTGTTGGATAAATTGAATAAAAAATTGTGGTATGAGATGATCAGTAGTTCTCATATTTAAGATATTTCCTTTCTCCTTTAAACCATTTAAAAAGAAAGCAAAAATTATTTAATTCTAAAGTATTTATCTGTAATATTTAGTGGCAACCACTTGCTTCCCTTTCATGATCAAACAAGGAATAAACAATACTCTTTCCATGAGGCAGTACACAATATATTTGGGAAAATAACCTCATAATATCATTTATAGTAATACAATAAATGATATATGATCAAAATATGATGAATGTTTAAATTTGAATTATTGCAATAAATGACACATTGACATTAATTCTCAAATCCCCTACCCCACTCCATGCACATTTAACCTATCACACTTGACACTTTCCAAAGCAGTTCTGGAAGTCTTCTTCTCTGAGCATCTTTATTTGAACTATGATAGGTCTCTCAATATGCTGAATCAATTCAAGATGTTTACTTTTCATGGTCATTTTTACTTTGGGGAAGAGCAAAATGTTGCATGGTGCCAGATCCAGTGAATATGGTAGATGATGGCACATCAAAGTGCTTTTGACAGACATTGTCATAAATATTTTGAATTGATTCAGGACATCAAAGCAGCCACCAAAAGACATACAACAAAGAGGATTTCAAGAACTACTTCAGAAAGTGGTAAGAACAATGGTATCTGTGTACTGAAGTAAGTGATAGTATTTTGAAAGGAATTTGTGGCAATATGGCTTATACTGTGGTATAATAATTTTTATTTTTAAATTAAGCATTCATTGGAAGTTTTGATCATATCTCATAAAGTATGTACATATACCAGGCTGTGTTCCTTTTTCACCACTGAAACACACATTATTACCTGGCAGCAGACTAAACAAACATGGCAAGGCATTCAATTTGCTGAGTACCTGAGTCTCTGTGTCCAGCTCATTTGAAAATAAAAATATGCCGCTGAGTGAGTGCTATCAACACTGACCCCACGAAGCTTACAGTGTACCATGAAAATTATTTGACATTTGTCAAACAAAAGACTGTTCAACAGTATATTAAATACTGGATAAATATCATAATCTTTAATATATTAACTTATTGCAAGGTACCATAAGTTTTGGAAAATAAAAATCACATTACATTCTACATATCTTTCCAATATATACACATCCAATAATACAAAGTAAAAGTAATATTTACTTCTCATAAATTATTAATGTGCCAAAATTATTTTGGTTTACAAATAATTCCTCCCTATGATGGATTTCCTCTTTCCCTTACCACTTTGCTCTTGTGCAAAGTGTGATTTTCAAGAGCTTGGTTACCTCTCATAAAGAGTGATGAGAACTGAGCCTCACTACAGCTCAGCACTCAGGATTCTTCCTGTTTTTCTTTAATTTTTCCATTAGTTGTGGTTTTCAGTTAAAATTAAAAGTAATAAAATACAAACTTTAAACCCATTTAAACCTTTATTTCTTATATTTTATATATATGAGTATATAGAGTTCACATTTTATATACTCTAACCTTCACAGTATATCTTTGGAGGTCCCATTCTCATAGAATCATAAGAGATGACAACTTAATCAGAGTGAAAAAGATGGTATATAGATTCAATTCTACTGGAATATAATTGTATGAATCATAAAGAACTTTATTAAAATTCTCATTCTCTTTATTATTAAATACTAAAATGTATTTAGCTTTACTGAGTCCAAATATATGGACTTATCTAAAAGAAATGATGCTATCACCATGAGAGTTAAAGACACAATTTAGTTAACATCCTGAAAAAATTCTTGCATAATGGAGTAACGTTTTAATATCTTTCGATACCAACATCTCATTTCATAAACCTTTAGATAGAGGGCATAACCTTGACATTTGTAAACAAGGAAATAACTACCAGAAAGATTTAGTGCATCTTCAATTTGTGATAGGATATTGTTCTGATCCTTATCTTTAAACCTTAAAGTAAGATATATTATTAGATGGCGTGATATAAGTTCCACAACTTACTTTTCACGTAGGAAGTACAGTACAATATCGTCATTATATATAAGATATAAGAAATGAAGCTTTAAATGGGTTTAAAGTTTATATTTTATTGCTTTTAATTTAAAATAAAACCTCAACTAATCATTTGTATAGTTTTCCACAAAGCCTGCAAGATTAAAGACTAAGTGTGGTGTCAGCATAGTTTATACCCTGATAGACTATTTTTCCTAAAAATCTCAATTAAATTTCCTCTAGGGCTAGCAGCTTTGAAGCAAAACGTTGTGCTTCTCCCTTGCTGCCTCTACTGAAAATATTTCTGAAGTTAACTAACACTTTTTCTTTGTAGTACCATATAGAAAAAGAGAAGGGCCAAAATCTTGAGATGTGTCAAATTACTTCTGGAAATAATGACTTGTTGCCATAGCAACCTTGAACCTAACGAATCTATCACAAGATCTCAGGCCAGGTATGAAATGAACTGCACCAAAAATTTTAAAATAGTGACTCAGTTGCCCGAATCAGAAGCAAATTTCATATTACTTTTTTAAAAATATTAGGTGATAGAATATTGTAGCAAATGAACATTTAGTTTACACGATTATCTTTTCCCAAACTACAGAGAACGGGGTATAGAGTTAATTTATAAATAGAATGTTTGTATTTCATCTAGTTAACTTTTAAACATATCTTCATTTTACTCTCACTTGATACACATAAGTAATTTATTCTTTGTATAAGTAAACAGTACACACACTTTACAGTGATGAGCCATTTCGTATTTTTATTACATCAAATTGTGAACCTTACATTAGAGATAAACAATAGAGAGGAGACTTGGCAGTGTAGCATTTTCTTACATTTAGAGCCTGGCACTGACGTCTACCCTACTCGGTGGGAAAAATGACTGACTGCGTTAATGCTGGCTACGTGATACAGCCTGCCCAGGCTATTGGCAGATTGCGCCCAGAAAAGCTGCACAGGATGGAAAATAGTGCTGGACAACTGAAGCACAGTGACAAACCAGCTTTTACCGCTGCTGCCTGTACAGGAGCTGACTGTGATGCAATTGTTCCTCTATGGTTAAATTGACTCAAATTGACATAATTTGAAAAGTAGCACAGCATATCAGGGAATTATTTAATAACACAGAATCATTTCTGATATAGAATTCTAAATAACTTGCTTGAATTTCCTTAAAATCTGTGTGAAGCTGAGAGGAAAATTAAATAAACATGAAATCTTTGAAGAATAGCTGACATAATCCCTGGAAATCCTAGCAAATGTCTACACTGGGTAAGCACCAATGAATAAGCCCTGGCCCCACAGCTGCTAGGAGGTAGCTGACAGGAGAGTCCAGCCACTGTCCTCTTCAGTATAATTAGTTTGAGAGCTGAAGCAAGCCTCTTGGGTCAGAAGGGGCCATGTGAGAAGGCAACACTGATGTCCAGTTGTCTTAATAGTTTGAGCTTTAGGATTCCATTGTACTTTGGAAGCGGGGAAGCAAGAAAAAATTAAATGTCTTTGCCCAGCTATTGCTTTGCCGAACAAAACCATTCTCTTTTTGTTGAAAATGTGATATCAAAAAGTTCTACCAATTTCAAATTGGTTTAGTGAAAGGAACAGTTAATGTTTAACTGAATTGAGCAGCTACTTTAAAGATAACAATAAGTAATACAACAACTATTGTTGATTTCCTCTCATTTTCTTTTGCAATTTTGTATCTTTTTTACAGTTTGTGTGTTGTTTTGCCCTTGTCTTATTTTTTTGTTTTTGTTCTTTTCTCTTTAAAATAAAAAAAGTTCAAACTAAAAGAGGTCAAGACTCAGACCACTAAATCCATCGACCACACTCAAATTAATTCTATGGGAAATACCTGTAATAGTCTGTGGAACAATATTTAGAGTTTGACAGTGACAATCACAACTTAGTGTGATTTATTTTACAGTTTTATTTTAGATACTGAGACAGGATATTGTGCCACCATGTGCCACCATGTCCAGCAATTATTTATTTATTACCTACACATAAAAACATAAAATTTGGCATATTAATGAAGACATGTAGTGTTGTGATACCTTTATACACTGTGATGTTTAAAGCATCATAAACATATCTGTCTCCTCAAACATGATTCATCTTTCTATGGTGAAAACTTTCAAAATTCTGTCTTTTGGCTTTTTGACAAGTATGGCATTGTTCTTAACTGTAGTCCTCCTGCTATGCAGCAGAACATCAGGACTCCTTGCTCTTACTCATTATAGTTTAGCACCCATTGCTGATGTTTTTCCGTCCATTTTCTGAGCGTTTGATTATAATTATTCTACTCTCAACTTTTTAGAGCCCACATATGAGTGAGATCATCAGTACTTGTCTTTGAATATCTTGTGTTTGAATATCTTGTCTTTCCATACCTGACTTATTTCACTTTTAACATAGTGATCTCCAGTTCCAGCCAAGTTGCCACAAATGACAGGATTTCATTCTTTTTATGGTTAAAGAGGGTTCCCTTGTATATATGTACTACATTTTCTTTAGTGATTTGTCAGTTATTGGACATTTTGGTTGCTACCATTTCTTGGCTATTGTGAATAGTACTGCAATAAATATGGGAATAAAGGTGTCTTTTTGATATACTGATTTAATTTCTTTTGATACATATGCAGTAGTGGGATTGCTAGATCATATAATGGTTCTATTCCTAATTATTTGAAGAAATTCTGTACTATTTTCCACAATAGCTTATTTACATTCCTTTGAGGTGTTTTATTTATGCCCAATGTGTATTAAAAGAAAAAATATCAGCTCAAATGCTGGAGACTGAAAGACAAACATAAAAGCCTATTGACCTGCTAAAACTCACCTTTGGAAAGTAGCCCATACATAGATACTCTGGAAGTATTAATAGGTCGTGCGAGAAGGCCGGGACTGGAGTTCTGAGATCTCCAGACAGCACAAATCAGTTCTGTAATGGGTTCCTGAAGAACAGTGGATAAAAAAATAAACTATGTCAGATAAAACTTATTAGAAAGAGAGGCTTTTGTTTAAAAAGTAGACAAGGTATTTCAGTGAGGAAAGCAGCCCTGGAAAACCTTAGAACTTTAGGCTGGTGACATGAGAAAATTTATGTTTCAGGCAAAAGAAAATGTTTTATATTATCAAGGCTAGAGGACGAAAAACTTTACAATATACCAGAGTGAGAGATGGGAAAACCTTTAACTAGAGCAATAGCAAAATGAATTTTGAAGTCAAAATATAATTATTTAAGGATACTTGATAAGTATTACATGTGCAGTGGCATACACAGCAAATCTCTGGCGAGATCATTGCCTGAGGGATGGAAAAGTATAAGAAGTCACAAGGAAGACACCTGAGTTTTGCTTTGATGTGTAGGTGATCTGCGGTGTCTGCGAGATTTTCCAATAGAACACCAAAGCAGACAATCAAAATTTCAGAGTGGAAGATAAAGCAGACAAAAATTTCACATGAGAATCTGTGATAATCAAAGCCTTGTGTAGCATAGTACACGATCTTACAAGCTACATACAAGATCTGAGTAGCAGTTTCAGTTTGAAGATAATAGAGCACTGCAAATATCTCCCTTCAGCACATACAAGAAAAAATAATCCCCAAAACCAAAATTAATCAATGTTTTGAATCCATAATACTAAGATGACAAGACAGTAGTTATCCCATAATATAGTGAAAGACAAGCAGTGTTAATGAGATAATAACATGAACATATTTAAAAATATACCATAAATTATGAGAGCAGAAGAGTTGGAAGGAAAGAATTAGTGATAAACCCCTTCTGGTCATTTTACTACATACAAAGAGATACACAATTATATGAAAAGGTACTCAGATATTTAGTAAAACATATATGTTGCAAATGCTGTAATAACCATTTAAATACTTCTGAAGGATATAAATGAGACATGAAGAGGATTCATTAAAATGCTCACTTAGAATAAGAGTACAGAATAAAAGTGAAAGTGATGTAATTAATAGAAAATGGCAAAAAAAGTTGTGTATTTCAAGACAACTTAATTATTATTATTATGCTAAAAATTCAGTTAAAAGAATTTGTCAGATTGTATACAATTTTAAGATCCACTTTAATGTCATGTACAAGAAACACATATAAATACAATGATTTAAGAATTAGCAATAAATGGGTAGACAAAAATATGCAGCTCAAAACTAACGAAGAAAACTAGACCAAAATATTAACTAAGACCATTGTGTGTTCATAATACAGTATTTTAAAACATAAAAAGCATGAATCATGTAATGTACGCTCAGATCATATTTGAATTAATATATCAATAACAGCAAAATATGAGAAAAATATTCCAGTATTCAAAAAATAGACAATGTATTTTTCAGTAACCCTTTAGTTAAAGGAGGGTTCTAAAGAAACATCTCTCAATCTAGTCCAATGCATGATCAAGATGAACCAGCACAAAGATTTTTCTTAAATACTTTTGATAAATTTATTATAATGACATAATTTTACTTGAATAGTTTGTCTTTTTTAATTATCAGTTTGATTAGAAGGTTGTCTGTTTAATAATCTTTAAGAATCAGTTTTTGTTTACATTGACTTTATTATTTTTCTTTCTAAAATTAGGTTGATTTGTACTGTAATACAAATAATTCCCTTTATCCTATTCACTTTAGATGGACTTTCTTGTGCTTTATTTCTTAACATGAAAGCTTAGATTCTTAATTTTAGATGTTTCCTAACAGATATAAATATGTACTTACTGCTAAGCATTTCCCTTTAACTTTTGATTTAGCTGAACCTCAAAATTGATCTATTATATTTTAATATCTATTTCTTTTAGAAATATTTGAACAAAGACACAAGAAAATGGTTATTTTGTAGCTTCCACAAGCTCACAGCTTCCCTCCTGGATTTCCCTAGACTCAGAGGAGGAACTGGAGAAGGCACCACACTGGCCAGGACAATGGTTCTATATCCTTCACAGGTGAAACCTGATTTTACTCTCTAGAGATGAACCCTTGGTATATTGAGGGAGATGAGTCTGAAAGTTTTTTAAAGTGATTGTTCTTCACTTTTCTCTATCAAGGACAGGGACGAATTGCAAGGTGAACAAGTTATACACGCTGGTCAATAGGTAATAATATTGTATTCCACACTTAAAACTTGGTTAAGAGTATAAATCTCTTACTAAACATCTCACTGAAAGTTCTAACCTGTATAAAAAGGTAGAAAAATAAATTAGACAAAAATGGAATATAAAACTTACTTGCCAGTGACATGATTATATATGAAAATCACAAAATAACCTATAAATCATAATGAGATTAGTAATACTGAGAATAGAAAGTTAAAATACAAAAGTCAATGTATTCTTATATTTCAACAATAAAGAATTTAGAAATCAAATTTTAAAAAATAAAATAAATGAAAAGCATATGTAAGCTAACAAAGTTTGTGTAGCTTTTGTGTGCTAAAAATTACAAAACTGATAAAAGAAATCAATAAAAATTTAAATACTTGACAGCTATACAAATTATGTTTACAGATTGTTATAACATTTTTAATATATCAATTATCCATACTTTGACAAAAGATTTATATGAACTGCTAGTCACAAAACCTTTTGCTCTGTAAAATATCTTTAGATAAATAGATAAGCTATATTTAAGAATAAAATTTTCAAGTTTCAAATACACCAAGAAAACTAATTTAAAAATTCATCAGTGAGAAAGTAAATAATCACATTTTTAAAATGAGCATAATTTTGAAAAGCTACTTCACAGAAGAAGATATAGATGTCAAATCAATACTTGGAAATATACTCAAAATCATTTGTCATGAGAAAAATGCACATGAAGGCAAAATGAAACACCACAATATATTACCAGATAAGAGTGGCAAAAATGCAAAGCACTCAAAATGAATTGCTCACCAGAGTTTGAAGTAAGAAGTGTGCTTATTTATTGCTGATGGGCATGCAGAATTGTAGTTATTTGGCATAGATTTTGGCAGTTTTAATAAATTTAAACATACATTTAATTGGGGATTTTTTGGTACCAGGAATCAAACTTATGACCTCATGCTTGCCAGGCAGGCGCTTGCAGCACTGAGCTATATCCCTGGCTAAACATACATTTATATGAGCCAGCAATTACAATTTTAAATATATGTTCACAGAAAAATTATGTACAAATACTTTATTTGCTCAAACCTAGAATAAAGCATGCTATCTTCTAAAAATGAGAAAAAGAATACTTTATTGTGTCCATATATAGACTACTAGTTAGTACTAAAAAGGGATAGGTTATTGGTTTGCCCAACAGCATGGATTATTGTTTCCTATCTCTTTGCAAATGAATAAAAGTCAAACCTTGCTTGTGTACTGTATAATCACTCATGTGACATTCTAGAAAGAAATGAAACTATAGATTCAGAAACAGATCATTTATTTCTGGAGATTTGTGGAGGATAGAATGTTTGTCTAGGAAAGTGGGCCAATTAATCTTAATTGTCACCCTGAGTAGGTGAGAAGACTCCTGAGAGGTAGTTGGATCATGAGGGTGCTCTGCTCTTTAGTGGGTTAATCCACTGATATTAACAGCCGAGTGTCCTGGTAGGAAGTGGGTATGGTTGGAGGAGGCGGGTTACCTCTGCAAGTATATTGCTTGCTGATGATGAATGAAATGAACCCCTCATGTAGAGGGTACCACATACAACCAATACACGCTAAAATTGCATACATACTTTCTAGTAAATCACCAAACATACAAAGACAAGAGTAAGTTGACTTGGTAGAGAAGCTGAAGAGGGTGAAACTGTTAAGCAATAAACATTTATCTTTATGATATAATTGATTGCCATCAAGAATGTTTCAAGTTAAACCAAACATATTTCAAAATTCAATACATCAGAGATAGATTCAAAATCAACACATCCACCTAATGTGTAGCAAAGAACAACTTCCAGATGGAGTGGTAGAAAGGGACCAGATCTATCCTCCATGTTAGATAGTCAAAACAGTGTGCAGAACAGCTGGTACGCAACAGTTTTCCTGACGCTGGACATCGGTTGATGAATGACATCAAAATTTGAAATTTATATCATTTTCAAACATTCTCACAAGAATGAAAAGATCTGACACAAACTTGAAAAAATGTTGGCAACACATATACTATACTCGGTAACAATTTTTATCTGGGGCTTGGGATTTAGCTCAGCGGCACAGCGCCTGCCTCGCAAGTGCAAGGTCGTGAGTTTGATTCCCAGTACTGGAAAAAAAAAAAAAAACAATTTTTATCTATAATACAAGTAGTAATCAAAATATACAATGACTATTTAACTTAAATTATTAGGAAACAAGTTATTACAGTAAAAGACACACTGCTATTAATTCCTCTCAAAATACCTCCCTCACTTTGAAACCATACATACTCCATCTTTTTGGTCACTTCCTGAAGCAGCTCTCGAAGCCCGCTTTGTAAGTGTCTGTATAAGGTGTGATCAAATATTTGGTGAAGGCTGCTATTCAGTGCCATCTGATAGGAAGGTAGCTTTTAAAAGCATTCCGGTGAGTTCCCATCCACCTTTTGCCTTTTTTGTAGCTGGGACTGTATGAATTCCGGCTCTTTCTTCAAGTCAAATTGACCATGAAAATTAACGTTTTGAATCTATTTAAGACATCAAAGCTGAGCTGACAGGGCAACTAAGCACACCAATGAAAAAAATTTCAGAAAATGTCAAGGAACAGTCATGTGTATGCAAATTGAGGAAAAAGGGTGTTTTGAGGGGGGATTAAAGGCAATGTGTCCTTTATTACAATGTTTTTAAATTAAAATATTTGTAGTATTGTTCAGTCATATCTCATATACAATGAACTCTCTGAAATCACTAATAAGGAAACTAATGACCTAATCTAAAATGGCTAAAAAGTTTGAGTAAATTTCATCAAAGCACCTAGATCAATGACAAATAGATAAATGAAGCTTAATATCTTTTTTATTAGAGTAATGCAAGTTGAAATTAAGATAAAATGTCACCAGATATGTACTAAACTGTCTAAAATGTAATATACTGACCATATCAAGTGTTGGTGAAAATACAGAATAACTAGAATCCTAACTTATTGCTAGTGAGAATACAAAACACTAACTTTAGAAGAACATTTTGCAGTTTATTATCAACTCAAACATATAGCTTAAACCACAGGACTATATTTTACTTCTAGGTGTTTACCTTAGAGAATTGAAAACACAAGTCTCAGGAAGACATGTAGATGAATGTCCATAGTAGATTTTCTTGGTACAATGAATAACCAGAAATATGTAAATGGGTAAGCAAACTGTAGTACATCCACACAAAAGAATACTGCTGGGTGATAAATAGGAATGGGGTACTGATTTACCGAACCCCATAGGTGAAACTTGTATTCACTTAGCTAAACAAAAAAAAAAAACACAAATTCTAATGGTGCATGATTTAATTTATCTGATGTTCTGACAAAAGCAAACTATAGAGATGGAAAACAGATGAAGACTGGGAGAGTGAAGTGCTTGACAGGAGGTTGAAAGGATTTGTTAGGGTGATGGAACTGATCTGAATGACAGAGTAGTTCAGTCTTGCATGCAAGTTCAGTAGTTCAGTCTTCCATGCAAGACTGCACATCTGAAAAATTTATAGCACTGTATAGCAGAGAGAGGAAATATGAATGCATACAAACCATTTAAAAAGCAGAACAATTAAAGAGCATCTTTTTTGTCTATGACTTGTACTCTATTCATTTTTATCATTCTTTTAAGTTTACAGAACCCGGTTTATTTGCTATTGCAATTCTCTTGTTATTTTGTATGTAATCGTGTTTTATTTTTTCATAGAAGATTCTTTTTATATTTTAGTTATTAATACCTACATGTATTACATTGAAATAAAAGAAAGACAAAATATGGGATTCCAAGATGCAATGTCAACTGCGACAGATGAATTTAACTCTAATGAAAATGTGCACCATAACGACCCTAGAAGACATGGGACAAGGGATATTTCTAATTTTTTTGTTATTTTTGTTCTCTTTAAAAAATAAAATATAATGCAAGAAGGATGTTTGGACTAGTCAATGGTAAAAAAGAAAGTTTACAGAGATGTTCTGTGCACTGTCCATGGTGTTTTGCTCATTAAGGTCTGGGTTCAAAATACTGAAATAATTTCAAATGAAACCTGAGGTTGAGTCAATAAGTACATGGGGCTTAAAAATAGGTACCACACATTTCAGAGTGAATGTTGACAGTTCATAGTTTTCCTGTCATGGTCGATGAGCAAAGTTCTTCTTCAGTGCAGAGCTCTCTCTCTCTCTCTCTCTCTCTCTCTCTCTCTCTCTCTCTCTCTCTGTGTGTGTGTGTGTGTGTGTGTGTGTGTGTGTGCATGTGTGTATACAGCAGCCTACTCAAATTCTACAGATTCCTATTCTTCTAAGTGCTAGTAAACTTTCTTGAAAAAGGAAACCTCAGTTTGTTACAAGCATTTTGAACAATTTTCGGGGACTTCAAGTGATTATTTTTCCTATCAAGTCTAGTTAGTGCTTCTTCCATAGAGGAGCAGATTTGCTGAGCTTGTCATTGTAAAAACTGAATGAAACTTCTCGGGTGCTGCTCTTTTTTTTAATAACCCATATTTTAATCACATGGCTATTGAAATTTGTGACTTGCTTACATGTCCTATTATTGGGTAATTCAACTAAACATTCTATTTAAAAATAGCTGAGTGCCATTAATGACTGGAAATTGCATAAAAGATTTCCTTTTAGAGTATTAGCTACTTACCTCCTGTGATGCTTTTGGTAAGAAGGAGTCATTTGGATGGTGCTCAACTCACCTTGTAGTTTCTCAAAGGCTAGGATCAATGTTCATTCTATTAATAATTATAATTTTCAGTGTTTTCTAGGAAATATTTTAAAAGAGAAAAAATAATTTTATACTTTTGAAACAATACAATATGAAACTAAGCCTCTGACTTCTGATGTTTTATCAACAAAGTAAAATCTGTCCTGAGGAAGGAACCTCTACAGATTCTCACTCAAGCAGTAAACACCACTGAAAGCAAGCCATCCTCCTAGACCTTAGTGTGCCTGCTCTCTAACTTAAAAGACTCACCTGTGGAGGGAGTAGAAAGAATGAAAGAATGTTTTGGTCGTCATAGCTGTACAGAACCCTTGAGAATGGTACTTGCATTTTTCTTTCACAAGCAGGGAGCAGTTAATGTGGAAATTATTTGGTAGCAATAAGTACTTGAGGGAATGACTATAGCAGTTTCTATTCATTCTCTTTTCTCATTTAGACCATTAAATGTAGGAGTGTGCCATAGCAGTATTTTGATAAACATCCTCCCCATAATAGTAGCTATTTTGCATATGCATTGAAGATTGCTTAACTTTATAGAAAAAAAAATGATGACTGCAAAATATAGCTAAGTAAATTGAATGCAATGTGTTTTAACTATTAATCCAATATTAATGTTAGATCATGTTACATAGTGAATGTCCCCACATAATTCACTGAACCTGCCTCAATTGCATTCAAATGAAATACAATCTACACCAATTCTTTTGTTAATAAAGTTCTTCCTATATGAAAAATATCACTGTGTTATTTCATATTAACTGCTTCATTCAGCAACTCAATACAATAATATTGCCATTAGTGACAAAGAAAATGAGATAAAAATAAACTAAAGCATGTTTCAAAGAGTAGGGTTCAACAAGCAGAAGAGCAAGACAGCGTTGGCCTCTTCCATGAAAACTTTGCTGACCCACACACTTGGATGTGAAGTGTGTATGATGACTTTCTAAATACTGATAGCATTTTGTTAATTGCATAAACTTCATTAGCATGAGGCTATAAACATATGCAGAAAATATGCCATGTATATTAGTTCCACAATCATAACATGTGTTCTTCCCACACATTCAGACCCTCAAGCTCTCCAAGTAATCGTCACATGTGAGGAATCTAGTAGAGATGGCAGCCGTCAGTCAGTGAAGATCATTTTAATATTCTTGTTAACACACGAGCCATCTGGCACAGTGCAGTTTCAATGAAAAGTGAGGCTCTTATTTCCTGTTTTCTGTTTATTTTTGCTAGAGCACATTTGTTCAGTTTTCTTTGACAGTGAAATAGTGAGGGTTTTAAGGAAAGGAAAATAGAACTAACTGAGGTGAAAAATATTTTAATTAATCTTAGTGATTTCTCTGAACACCTAAAGCCTAGAATTTTATACTTTTTGCTTCTTTATTATCACTTTCAAAATTATTTTATTTGAGTAAAGAGGAAAATCTATTTTTAATATTCATGTTTTGGTATTATTTTCCTTGTCTTAGTTTTTCTTCCTCTGCTAATGGCTCAATATATTCTCCTACTCGATTTCTTATATTTATATGATTACATTTTTCCTAGTAGATTTTCACATTGAGTTCTATGATTTCAAGTCATTTAAAAGGAAATTCTGGCAATTTTTTAAATTAGGTTAATATCTTCTCTGCTAAGCAGACCACAGACACTGTTCATGGATGTATTAATTAACCACTCTTTTGGTCTCTGGTCAAGGTTCTTTCAATCTACCTTGCTGCAAATTTTAAAGAATTATTACTTCCAGACAAATTTTGTTTTCTCTCTAGGAAAACTGTCACAATATGCTGGCTTTATTACACTAATGGTATGTTGATGCCATTTGCTGAAACACATGACAAATCTCAAAGAATAAACTGTGTGTTTATGTGTGTGTTTATATAAATAGTCTCACAGGGTGGAGCATCATAGATATATATTTCCATTTTGCATTCCAAGTTGATACTTTGAGACTCCATTTTCTAAAGTAGTTTAACCACTGCTTTTTCAATTATTTCAGTTCTGTTTTGTCCAGGTATATATAAATTTAAGTAAATTTTAACAGGTAGTTTGACCTTTTGGATCTTGCCTTATTATTTCTTCTTGTTATATTTTCACACCTTAAATATGCTTTTCTTCTTGTCTTTTTTTTCAGTTACTTATAAGTCAAGTACAACTTGATAGGCAATGTTCAAAATATTTCATTGGTATTAATTTCATGGCTCTGTGGTGAATCTCGCCCTGGGCTTTTAGCCTGCTGGGCTAATTAGATGTCACGACCCCATCAGACGTACATCCAACATGAGATGGTACATCCCAAGACGGACGCCCATCCTTCTTAGCAAGCAATCTCCAGGAGGGTAGATTTCACAGAAAAGCAACAAAGCAACAGCACCAGACCATTAGACTTTAATAAGTAGAGCAGAGATTGATAGTAAAACTTTTCAGCACTCAATTATTTTGATATTTTATTTTTTCTTCTTCACAAATTATCACTCTACTATATTCTATTTCCAGAGTGATCATGTTCTCATTTATCATACACACTGGTACCTTGGTTCACCAGTTTAATTCATTTCAGGGCTCTGGGTAAGATGGCCACAGTCTTGTTCATCATCTGATGTAGCGTTTGCAAACTGAAGCAAAATTTTGCCAAATGCTTCTATTAGGGAGGCTAATTGCTTGCAAAGAGTAGTAGTTGTGAGCCAAGGTATTATTGTATGGTGATTTATCTAATTAATTTCCTTATACAACAAGCAAACTCCTGTGTTGGGAGGTTTTCTTTAATAAAGCTTCTTTTTTCATGAGAATTCTGAGCCCAGATTGTACAAATTCCTCTCTCCTAGTCTTACATTTACTTATGCCATTGAAACTAGGTGCTCACAAAGTAAGAACCAGTTTTCATTTAAATTACTCAGTGTTATTGGTATTCTGGTTTCACAGTACTGAAGTTTACATTCAGATTTACACTGGCATATACACACTTGAATCTGAATAGCAAACATTCTTGCTATTTCTCCAGGCCAAATGCAAAACATTCCCTAATCCCAGGTTTAGGCAACTTGAAGTGAGCAAATTTTTGGTTTCTGGCAATATTAGCAAGAGATTGGAGGGTGCTTCTTTTCTTCCTTAGGCCTGACACATGATTGCAATCTTTTCCTCATGTGTTCTCATATGGGCATTGAAACAATGTCTTACTATGAAGACATGAACTCCTGAAATCATTCCAGAAATTCATCAGGAGGGCTCCATTCTTTCTGTCCCTGGAAGTTTTCTATGTTGCTTATTAGTTGTTCAAGATACTAAAATACCTTTTGTCATATTTTATGTATTGTATGTTTACATTTGTTATTTTTAGAGGCCCCCATGGCCTGGACTACTGTAATTCATAACTAGGGTGTCCATTTTAAATATCTAATTATTAGATCTAATATTATTCTGCTTGATCAGCAGCTACTATTTTTTGTCACATGTTTAAAGCAACAAGTAAAGAAGAAAACTCATTTCTACTTGAGGAATTATGAAAAGATAACATTGTGAAATTTCACCACTCCCTATAGAAATTACTGTTGAGAAGAGGTGGTTCTTTTTTTACAAAAGATTTTGCATAAGATCATCTACTGATTATAACTTTAAATTTCAAATTGACAGTCTATATTTTGTAGACTTTGTTTTGTGAAAAAATCCTGTGCAGATCTTAAGAAAATTTCTACTAAGTGGCAAGATTTTAAGGTCTATTTATTATTTACAATAATTTTAAAATGTATTCTGTATTGCTTCAGAAATTACAAAATATAATTCAGAGATTGAAAGTATATTTTCATTGTAACATCTGTAATTTTCTTTAAGATGAAAATCAAAATTTTTCTTTTTTTTTTTTGGTTTTTCTCCTGTACCGGGAATCAAACTCACGACCTTGCGCTTGCCAGGCAGGTGCTTTTTGCCACTGAGCTAAATTCCCAGCCCCGAAAATCAAAATTATTGAAAGCAATTGCTTACACTTGATGGTGTATGGTATGATAATGTGATTTATAAGTTTTCCTTTGTAAAAACAGGGGAGCACCTGTGAAAGCACTAAGAAAGAGAACTGTTCAACAGAAAATGCTACATACTGAAATAAGTAGATCACCATCATCACAATAGATAATGCATATAGAACCAGCTATGTGTCTAGTATTTCTAATACACTTCTTAATTTGTTAATTTTTTAAAAAGATAATCCAACAGGTTGGGAATATTATATTTATTTTGCAATGATGAAACTGAGATCATAACTTATCGAAACTTATCCAAAGTCATTTGGTTCACAAAAGAAGTGTATACATAGTTTTCAGTGTGAAGGATCAAATTCTAGAGGAAACTTCTAATTTTTGTTGTTTTAATTTAGAGTTGACTTGATTATTTTTTCTTAAATGTGCCACTTAATCTCTAAAATGTGATTATATATTGTTCAAGTCTGAATATAATGAGAAGTGAACACTTTTACATAAAGTAATGCTTAACAGTCCATACTTTTTAAATTCTCCACAAATTTCTCATAATATATAAGAACTCTAAAGTTACTTTCCATTTATCCAACTCAGCAGGCATGTATTCCTAAATTTAGCATCAGCTCTCCTTTTCAGGAGTTGCCAAAGTTAAAATATAATCCAGAGTTAATTACATTACATACTTGTTGTTTCCTTTACTGTCAATTGCTAACAGAGAAGTGGAAATTATAATAAATGCTATGAATTTTAAGAAAAACATATTTTGCTTCATTTCTTTAGCAGTAATCTATAATTTTCTTATGTAGCAATTCAAAATAAAGAAAAAGGCAAAGAGATTCAAATTTCTTTTCTAATTTTAATACCTTATAGTTTTATAAATTAGCCATCCTGAAATATGTAACTTGTAATGTGGATATAATACTATTATTTTCTGTAGAAGATTGTTATAAGGACTTAATAAAATAATGCAGATAAAAATGTATGGTGAATGGAATTTTGCTCTTTTACTTTCATTCCCTTTCTCTTCTTTTCCACAGTCATTGCTGGCCTCCAATTTATGAAGTAACAACGTATATTGAGGAGTAAATCACAACATTAGTTGCAGCATAATTGTATGACTTCTCACACTGAATATCATATGGATTAGTAATGTATCATAATGGAAATTAGATTAGTAAAGTATTTGTTTGGCATAAATATTACCATCAATTCTAAACTTGCATTAAGTTAAACAAAATGAAAACTATTTATTTTATGAGCAAATACATTAGTAAAAACAAATAGAGTGACAGTGGTAAGAGGTAGGAAACTATTGCATTGCTTTCATTCTATGAATAAAATGAAATTCCAACTATGTGTGAAAACACTGAAACAGTTTTATCATCTTGTGATGTACATTTTTCCTGTATCAATCATATACAAATAAAATTATGCTTATTAAAATCAAAGAAGAAAATCATTGTTATCTTGACAAATATGATTTTAATGTTGCAATAATAATGAAAATATTATTTTAATATATCAAACTGCAATCCTCCACATAAAGACTACAATAGAATGAGTTTCTTGCGTCTATGCCATCTGTGCCCTTCAATGAATATATATATTTTAATTGAAATATATTTTTAAAAAACATAAATGAATTTTGTGAATTTGAGTAAAAGTTTTTCCCCCTTGTAAATCCCTAGGAAAAACATTTTCCATAAAAATGCAGATGTGCATAGACCCGAAACTGGAAGGGTGCTTGCTTTGTATGTGTCCTGTTCTAAGAAAACAAAGCAGCAAAGAAGCTTTTGTGTAGTTTTTCCCTATTTTGCCTTGTTTGCCCTTTTGAGTCATAATTTTGGTTTTGTTCTTATCGTTCTCTGGTGATTTGAAATATGTACATTCAAATTCCCCTGATGGCTAATTTGAAGACTTTAAGTAATGTATTTGAACATAAATTACCCTAGATTTAAATAATAAAAATGAAACATTATTTCTTCTTTCCAAACCACAGAGGATTAATAACTCAGCTTCATTTTCTTCATCTTGTCCTCTAGCACTTTTCTTTTAAAAAGGTATTTTTATAATAAAAGAAAAATTCTTTGATCCATATTGCAATGATCAAATAATTCAGTTTTTTCTTTCAAAATGTATTTTATTTTATTATTTTACAGTTTTATTACATTATCTTTTAAAACAATAGTCATTTTCTGATTGCATTTTATAAAAGGAATAAATATTTAAGAAATTTCAATCTCTGAACCCTGTCTAAATTTATGGCAATTTCCTATTGTTTACAATTATTTTCATCAAATATTCATGTCTAAGTTCTGGATCACAAGATTTTGCAGGTATTTTTCCTATTCTTTCACCCAAGAGTGTCAGTTTAAGGGAACATATTGTTTGTTATGTCAAATATTTTTGTTTTAGTCATTTTTAAAGCATTCTTTCAGGGAAATTCAAGATTGTGATGTTTGAATATGAAATCTCATTAAAATAATCTGAATATTTGTAGGATTTACATGGATTTAATTGAATGTAAAGAATACAAACAGTATTGGTATGGTGACCATTAATTATGACTGTCAATTTGAGTGTATTAGGAAATACCTTGCAGATTAAAAAGGCACACTCCTGAGAATGTCTGTGTGGTGCATAGGGCCATCATCTTGGTACTATATTTAGTTTCTACTCCTTTTCACTGGGGTGGTCTTGTTCTGTTCAACCCAGTCTGCTTCCAGCCACCATGAGGGGAGCAGCATCCCTCTGGCAAGCCTTCTGCCACGATGTCTCTTCCCTGTAGCCATCCTATCATGAATCAAAACCCCCAGAACTGTGAGCTTAATGTCTTCTATTGCTCTACAGAAATGAACAGTTAATGATTACTTGTTTGATCAATCTTGTATGTCTCCGTTTGTTTTCCTGAGAAACCACTTTGAAGATATCAATAAGTAATACAACAACCATGGTTAATTTCCTACAACTTTGTCTGTAACTCTGTTTTTTTTATTGCTCTTATGCTATTTTGTAAATGGTGTGTTTATTAATATGTTTTCCTTCTTTTATTTTTTAAAATAGAAATTATATATATATATATATATATATATATATATATATATTTCTCCTTTAAACTACATATGCCAGGTATTTTTTCCCAGCAACAGGTAACCTGACCAACTCAGAAAACTGACACTGAGTGTGGTCATTTTTGTTACTATAAATAACCATGTGGCTCAGAAATCTTCCAAGCAGGTTTGTGCAGTATTTTGTAAAGGTTTGAAGATGTGGATTGGAAAGACCCTAAAATGTAAGGAGAGCCTGATGGGCTATTATCCTCACAGTTTTGAACACCAGAATGGTGACAGGAATGCAGACAGTAAAGGCCATACTCATGGGGTTCTGTCGGGAAGGACCATTGAAAACTGGACTAGGGATGTTACACTTTGGAAAGAAAATTGTCTACAGTCTGCATGTCCTAAGATTGACCAATGCAGATGTGATTTGTCAGAAATACAAATAATCCCAAATTGAAGAAATATTTACAGCATGCAGATCAATGGAAAGAAGACTACCATTCATTGTGCATAAAAGTGCTATGAATAGCTGTCATAAACAAACAAAAGGCATTTGGTAATGGATTGATTTTTAATATATTAATAACCAATTAAACAAAACCATGAATTTGGGTTAGGCATCATTTTGTAGAATTTCAAGCATAAAACCTGAAAAGCAAAGACTTTAATCAGTAGCATATTTACTACAAGTATAACTTAGGAACATCTCATAGGAGACAAAATAAAAGACATCAATAATTAAAATGATATGTGTTGGAACTAATTATGATATCATAGAATAATTTTTGAACGTCAAGTCAAATTGGCTCTGAATATTTATCACTGTGAACTCCACCCACCTACACATGTAATTGTTGTTACATATACATGTGCTATCATTATTTTAGGTACAGTAAAAAGCCAATATACATATACAATTTCACCTACTCCATGGACCCTAGCCCACAATTTCACCAGTCAGTGGTCAATGCATATAGTAAAATAATTTGTTCCAAAAGTATTTATTGAAGTCCCCCATGTGCCTGATTACTTATGAAAATACAATGATGTCTGTAATGCACATACTCCCTGGGTGGGCTCAAGAAAGGCACGTAGGAAAGGAAACAAATTCAACATTTTGGTGAAACATGTCGTAGAAAAGTAGCAAAGTATATGATATAGGCGTCATTTTTGTAATAGTGATGATGTAATTCTCATTATTAAAATGAGAAAATGAAGCAGAGTATTTTTGCCTGCTACCATCCTACAGTAAGGGTGCCAATACTGAAATGGAGACATCTATCTGTGGAGCTTCAAACCCATAACACAGCAGTATGGCTGCTGAAATGCTACTGTGCTGAGAGCGCAAAGGGGAGACACTTTAGCTTATATTTGTAGAATCTTAGCAAATATTGTCTTGGAATTCTCCATGAATGATTAGACATTAGAAAATGTAGCAATCTTCCTCAATTTATTTCAAAACAGGAAAATATTAGGCATCATTATATGCTGAAGAAAAAGAATCCATGTGCCTTGGGAGAAAAAAGAGGGCTTAGGTGTCATTCTCTTGCTTACATTTTGATTCACAGATTAAACTTACCCTCTTTTTTTTTTTTTTTTTTGGTATTTTGAGACAGGATCTTGCTATATCTTGCTATTTAACCCAGGCTGGCCTTGAACGTCCAGTGATGTTCCTGCTTCAGCTTCCCTGGGGCTGGGATTATGGGCATGTGCCACCACACCTGGCTCCCCTTTCATTTCTATTTCCTTTTGTCACCCAATTGGGCAAGAAAGCCTGATTTTCCCCTTTGTGATTATTTCTCCCAAGAAACCATGCATTTCAAAAGAGAGTTCCTTCACACGTTTTGTCTCTACCTCTCTTTCTTTTAACTCATGCTCTTATGTCTTTCAGTGCTGCCAGGCCTATAGTTCAACGATGACTTGAGATGCAGTTCATGTGGCTCTATACTCTTTAATATTCGCAAGGTAGGATGGGTGAGTGTAAGGAACTGCTTGTTGAAATGTGGTGGGCTTTTGTTGTTGCTCTTTGATATAAAATGAAGTTATCTTGAAATGTGTATATTTCCTAATTTCACATTTGCTGGTCAGAGATCGTGGATAATTTTATATTTTATTTTCATCATAAAAATAATTTTTGTGTTTTGTTTCTGTGGAAATATTGATTGAAGTGTATGTTCTGGTCACTTCCCTTTATTGGCCTTCTACCAGAACTTGCCTTCTATTTTCTTCAACATGGTAATTGTAATTACTTTAGAAAGCCCATATCTGGACCTCCTGTAAGTTTTTATGTGTAGTCTATAATTTTCTGTTCACTTTGGCTGTATGATTCCCTTCTTTCATATTCTTAGAATTGTTTTTAGAAAGATCTTCCTCTTTTAGACAGATAAGGTAGGTGATGAATACCTTAATCCTTTCATAGACTAAAGTGGTCTGAATTTGGTATGCAATTTTAGTGACACTTTGTGTGGCTTTTTCTTATCCTGTTCTAAGACTCTGACTGTAGAATTTTCATTTGAGATGAAAAGATCATAAGAGTCTTCACCAGTGGGATTTCAGGAAATCTGATCTAATGTGCAGAGCTCAGTTTTCATCTTTAGCCACCCCCTCTGAGATACTCTACCATTAGTGGGTATCCAGGTAGTGACAGACTGTGCATCTAATGTTGCTCAAGCCTCCACTGTATCCAAAATCCCCAGGAGATCATAAACCTTTTGTGGGGAACTAGTCTAGTTTCTCAGTAACACCCAGAGCCCCAACCACTCACCCTTAGAGAAAAGCCTATTGGGTCTGTTGTCAACTCACCCAGAAGAAAACTGACTCTTGTTCTTGGACCTTTCTTACTAGGTCTTTGATTAATAAAACTTTTAACCTACTTTTGTAGAAGTTTTGTTTAATTCTTTAGCCTTCAACTCCTTAGAGATCTAAGGTTAGAGACTGTATCACATATGTGAGAAGCTTACTGCGTGAGGACATCCCAGTCTCTGACTTTGGCCAGTTACTCTAACGACATTTATGCTAAATCAGCAGCCTTCTGCTGTGGCAAAGCCCATTGTTCTAACTACATTCTGAGGCTCTAACCTGAGACAAATTCCGTAAATAACTTCATCACAGGTATCAGTGCTTTGAAAACTTTAAATATATAAGTTTTTTCTCCCTTCTCTAAATTTTCTAAGTAGAAATACCACCCTGTTGCAAACAGTGTTTGTTTGAAAACAAATAAAACATTTATGTGTTTCTTCAGTCACCGTTTAAAGTCACCAGTTTCAACTAGTAAAACAACAAAATATAAAATACTTTGGAATAAATCTAACAAAAGTTATATAAGACTGACACATAGAAGATAGTAAAATTTTACTCCAGAATGATAAAAATCTAGTAAGCAAGTAGAGCAACTGTTGCCTGTTTCTGGACAGGAAACTGCAATAACAAAAAGTCATCAAGTCTCACATAATTAATAAACATAATGAAATTTTAATCAAACCTCAAGAAGAAATGTTTGTATGGTAACAATTTAATAATGTTAAGTGAAAACTGTGAGAAGCCATTGATTAGGCCGTGGCCTATGGTGGGTCACCACAGATCATATCACTGTCATTGCAGTCAAGCTAAAGTTTATATCACCCAAAAGAATTAAACTTTTTATCTCACTAAGAAATACTGAGACAGATAATAATCGAGTACTCAAACAGGCCAGTTTTAGTAAGCATGATGAAGAAATCCCCTCTGATTTAGCCTTCAAACAGAAAGAAGCCTGAATTGATTTGATGCTAGCAACTGCTTTATTTTGCACTCTCCATTTGTTCCAGATCAGCCACCTTATAAAAACTTACTGTGTGTGACATGTTGTCTAATTCATGAATTGTTAGGAGGAGCCAATTATATCACTACACTAAATTTTGTTAAAATTAGTTTTTTAATAGCATAAAACTTAGCATGAAAGAGGAACAAGAATAGCAGCAGCAAAGGAAGAGAAGGGGAAAAGCTAAAACTCATAATACAATAACAACTAAGATAGATTGCTGTTGGCCAGTCCAAAAATCAGCAAACTGACCAGTGGAGGAGAACTGCAGGAGAAGAGAAGAAAGAGTTTCCATACAATGCAAAATGAACTGGGTGAGCAGTGAGAGAGGCAACAACCGATTCAGGTAATAGCCTGAGTGTGTGTCACTGCACCAGTCCACACAGGAATGTGACTTCCAGATAAGTTCATCGAATTTTCTCAGGGTAATATTTGGAACAGAAACATGAATGAATTATCTAGAAATAATAAAATATAAAAGTAAATAAAATATTCATGGAACAATGTTTATTAATGTCAAAGCCCATCAAGTGTCAGTTCTTCCCTAAGAATGCACACAATATCCCAAATGTATTTGAAACATGTACTTCATCTTATATATTTTTAGGCCAGACAGATAATTTCACCTTTATTATATAATAAACATTAAATAATGAAATTAAGTAAGAATGTATGAAAATTCAAACGTAAATGAGAAGTTGAAAAAGCTGCACTTCTATACTAGTTAAATATTTTCTACTTTTAAAAGATCCCCATGAGATGAGGTTATCCAACTCGTCAGTGAACCATTGTTCATAGTACTCTCCTACATGGCTTTTTATTTCAGTAGACTTGGTAGTGTCATCAGTTTTTTTTTTTCTGGTTTTAGTAATTTGATTTTTCTTTCTGTTTTTTCATATTCTAGCTAAAGTCTGTAAATTTTTTTGATCTTTATGAAGAACTACTGTTGGTTTCTTTTTTTTTTTAGTATTTTTTTCTTATCTCTGCTTGATTTGGTCAGGTTTCTTATTTCTAGGACAAAAGAGCTGACACAATAAATTAAAGGAGGAAAAGCTTCTTTGGGCTCCTGGTTTTAGAACTTTCATTCCATCATCAGGTGGCTTCAGTGCAGAAATATCAAGGTGGAAGAACCTGCTGCAGAGGAAGCTGCTCACATCATGGCGACCACAAAGAAGAGAGAGAAGAGAGGAGACCTGGTGGGAGATATGCTATTCTAGATCATTCATCAAGTGACTGCCTTCATCTAGAGGCTAACTTCTAACAGCAGGGCAGGCACACAACCTCCATGATCCAATCACTTTCTTTTTGGGGGTCATACTTGATCAAAAACTATAACACTGCTCTACTTGTTATTTCCTTATTTTTTTTCCATCTTTGAGATTAATTTGCTCTTATGTTTAGGATGCTAATTCAAATTCTCTGCTATTAAGCATTTACAGGAGTAACTTAATTAAATCCCACATGCTTTGGTATGTGGTGTTTTATTTTCAAATGTTTCTAAGCATTTTTTAAATTTCTTTATGATTTTTTCTTTGATCCATTTGCTGTTTAAGAATGTGTTTTGAAAACTTCACAATTTGTGAACTTTCTAATTTTACATCTGTTGCTGATTTCTAACCTCATCTCTTGAAAAAAAAGTCCCATGTACACTTCAGCAGAATGCCTATGCCATGGTTGTTGGTCAGGATGAAGACTAAAGCAAACTTTCTAAACAAGATAAGAACAAACTGAGTTCAGCTGGAATTAAAAGGCTTACAAATTCTTGATCAAACAGGAGCCTTGCTGTGATTCAAGGATAACTCAACAACAAAAAAAGAAAAAAATCAAAAATTAGAAGCCCTGGTCATGGTGGTGCACACCTGTAATTCCAGCACTCGGAAGGCTGAGGCATGAGGATTTTTGTGAGTTTGAGACCAGCCTGGGCTACAAAGTGAGCTCAAAACCAGCTTGAGTTGCATAGTGAGACCCTGTCTCAAAAAACAAAAACAAAAACAAAATTAGAAGCCCTGGTGAAGATATACAGAAACTGGAAACCTTGGGGACTGTTAGTAGTAATGTAAATGAATCAGCCATTGTGAAAACTGGGCTGTGTTTGTTAAAAAATTATTATATGATTATCATATAGTGGTCAATTCTGATACAGATTGTAGACATAAAACAATTGAAAATATGGCTTGGGAGCAATATCTGTGCACCCATGTTCATAGTAGTGTTACTAACAAAAATGTGGAAGCAACCCAAGCATTGACCAACAGAGGAATGAATAAGGAAAGTGTGGTGTTTTCATACTATTCAATTTTACTCAAGTTTCCAAAGGAAAGACAGTCTGACATATTCTAGAAATGTAAAGCCTTCAGGTCATTATTCTAAGAGAACTAAGCCAGTCACAATAAAACACAAATACTAGATGATTCTAAGTGTATGAAGTACAGTACTTTGAACAGTCAAAGTAATAGAAGCAGCAAGAAGAATGGCAGTCACCAAGTGCTAGAGAAAGAGAAGGTGGAGGATTACTATTTAATGCATGTAGCAAATCATTCTCTTTAAATGAAAAGAATTTTGAAGTCAGATGATCTGAGAGCTATATAATAAAGATGAATGTACTTAATACCACTGAACTGTACACTTAAAAATGATTAAGATAATAAATTTTATGTTATTTGTATTTTATCACAGTAAAAATATTGAGAATGAAGAGCTTACAAAAATCAAGAATGGTATTATACTGAGACTCCACCTTCCATGCACCTGGCCTAGACCAAAGTTCCTCACTGAGAAGCCCATGAACTGCTCTCACTAGGGTTTGCATGTGGGCCCTCTCTGTGTGTGCCCAGCACCCAGTGAGGTACTGGTGTAGGCACTCCACAAGCTGAAGACACCATGGTTCAGGTTTGGGCTTTGCTTCAGCCCCAACCTTCTGGAGGTCACAGACACAGGTAGTCTGAGATCTCTGATGGTGAAGCCTGAATCTACCTCCTGTGCGCATCCTGAACTGCCTGGAGACACAGAATTAAGTGGTCCACAAACTGTTGACCCTGCAGTTTGTGTCTGGGTTGGCCTATACCCTGAACTGCCTGGGGACACAGGTCCATGATCCAGAGTGTACCACCAGTGCAGTCCAATTCTGGATCATATGCATGCCCTGAACTGAGAGGGGATGCTGGATCAGACTGACTGATATCAGCTAACATCACAATCCATGTCTGAGACCTGGGAGAACTAGATACACTTCACTCTCTGCCAGAAAACCCCAAACTAAGCAGTGCATCTCAATGGACACTGAGAAGAAAGCCTGAACACCAGGAAAGCTAGGAACACTAGCCACCTTTGCTGAGCTGCCAGGGAAGAGGGAGATTGAGATTTTTTGCAACGGGTATCAAACATAATAAGATGAAAGATTAAAACACCATCTCACAACTTCACTCCACTCAGAACAAGTCCAGGAGACATCGACATAGGAGGACTTGGTAAACACATGCCTAAAATTGCTGAAATGATTGCAATGGAAATGAAGAAACAACTCCATAAGGCCATAGAAGAGATCATATCAGAAATAATCCCTCAGGCAAAAAATGAAATGACAATAACACTGTAAAAATTGCTCAGCATATCTGAAGTAGAAACATAAGGAAAATAGAAGAACATATGCAACGGACAGAAACATTAAATGAAAAATATAAAAATGACTTAGAACGCATGAACCAGATTGAGAGAGACCTCCAGAAAATCAAAGCTTCCGTTGAAAGCTGTCAAAACTGCTTGAATGAAGCCGAAGGTAGAATTTCAGACTTTGAAGACAGCATAGCAGCTAGCGACTGCAAAAGAAAGGGTCTCTTAAAATCAATAAGGAACCAGGAAAAAAAAAATTCAACAGCTGCAAGACAAAGCAAAGAGGAATTATATACCACTAATAGGAGTCACTGAAACAGCAGGAGGTAAAACAAATGACATAAAAAGAATATTTGCAGAAATATTAGCATAAAATGTCCCAAAGATGGAAACAGAACCTGATATACAGGAAAATAAGGCATACAGAACTCCAACTAACAATGACCAAAATTAAACTACACCCAGACATGTAATAGTCAAGATCCCAGAACTTCAGCAAGAGAACAGAATATTAAAATCTGCTAAAGAAAAGAAACAAATTGCCTATAAGGAAAAGCCTATCAGGCTCATGGCAACCTTCTCAACACAAAACATCTGATCGAGAAGAGCTTGGAGCAAAGTATCAGAGGTCCTGAGACAAAACAGCTTCCAACCAAGACTGATGTACCCTGCCAAACTCTCCTTTAGATTCAACAGAGAAATAAAATATTTCCAAGACAAAGAACAACTGAAGAACTTCATGAGTGCCAAACCATCATTGCAAAGAGCACAAAAAGATATTCTAAAGAGAAAAAAATGACCACAATTTCAAAAACAATAGATAGGAACTGTCAAGAAGAGCTAGCAATTAAACAGAAAAAGTAGGAAATCAACAGCAAATAAATAATATGACAATGATAAGTCAACACATATTACTTATATCCATAAAAGTAAATGACCTCAATTCACCAATCAAAAGAAATAGACTGGCAGAGTGGATTAAGAAACAAAATCCAACTATATGCTGTATACAGGAGACACATTTGATTCAAAAGGCAATCCATAGACAGAAAGTCAAAAGAGAGACAACAATCCACCATGCAACAGGAACCCAGAAAAAAAAAAAAAGGTGTCGCTATTATTTTTGCAGGCAATGTAAACTTCAAACTGCGAACAATCAAAAGAGATAAAGATCACTACATATATGTTAGGGGAAAACTTCAAGAGGATTAGATAACAATCATAAACATGTATACACCAAATGTCAGAGCTCCAAACTATATAAGACGAATCTTAACAGGCATGGAAACCCATATAATTAATAACACTATTGTAATAGGGGACCTCAATACACCTTTGAGAGAAAGAATAGGTCAACTGGACAAAAAATCACAAAAGAAATAACAGATCTAAACCAAATCTATGATCAAATGTACTTGGTAGATGTATAAAGAGTGTTCAACCCCACAACATCAGAATACACATTTTTCTCAGCTGAACATGGAACTTTCTCTAAAATAGACCACATTCTAGCCAGTAGAGCATACCTACCTATATAAAAAAGAGTTGAAATTGTCCCATGCATATTATCTGA
>NW_004955402.1:54589411-54626589 GCF_000276665.1 Chinchilla lanigera | reverse complement strand
CTCCCTAACTCATTTGTACAGACAAGTATTATACTCATACCAAAACCAAAGAAAGACCCAACCAAGAAAGAGAACTACAGACTAATCTCCTTAATAAATATAGATGCAAAGTTACTTAATAAAATGCTAGCAAATAGAATGCAGTAAATCATCAAGAAAATCATACAACATGACCAAGTCAGATTCAGTCCAGGAATGCAGGGATGGTTCAATATTTGCAAATCTATTAATGTTATACACCATATCAGTAGAGCAAAAGACAAAAACTGTATGATCTTCTTAATAGATGTAAAAAAAAGCTTTTGACAAAGTCCAACATGCATTCATGATAAAAGCTCTACAGAAAATACGAATAGATGGTGTCTACTTCAACCTGATCAAAGCCATCTGTGAAAAACCAACAGCCAACATCATACTAAATGGACAAACCTGAAAGCATTCACTTTAAAATCAAGAAGAGGACAAGAATGTCTGCTGTCACCATTTCTGTTCAACATTCTGGAACCATTAGCCAGAGCAATTAGACAGGAGAGAGAAATGAAAGGAATAAGGATAGGAAAGGAAGAAGTAAAACTGTCATTATTACAGTTGACATATACTTTACATGGAAGATTCCAAAAACTCCACAAGAACATTCCTTGAATTAATCAACAAATTCAGCAGTGCTGCTGGATACAAAGTCAACACCCAAAAATCAATAACATTCTTGTACACAAACAACAAATAGACTGATAATAATTAGAGAAACCATACTTTTCTCAATAGCACACAAGAAATTGAAATATTTAGAAATCAATCTAACAAAAGAAGTAAAAGATCTATTCAATGAAAACTGCAGTACTCTGATAAAAGAGATCAAAGAGGATTTCAAGAAATGGAAAGATATCCTTTGCTCATGGATAGGAAGAACCAACATTGGGAAAATGGCCATACTACCAAAATTGTTGTACAGATACAATGCAATTCCCATTAAACTACCTTTAGCATACCTCACAAATCTAGAAAGCATTCCTTAAAATTATCTGGAGCCAGAAGAGACCCAGAATAGCAAAAGCAATCCTGGGCAACAAGGACAAGTCAGGTGGAATCACAATCCCTGACCTGAAATTATACTACAAAGCCACTGTAATAAAATCAACATGGTACTGGCTAAAAAAAGAGACCAGAAGATGAATGGAACACACTGGAGGACACAGACACAACCACAAATACACTCAGCCACCAAATCTTTGATAAATGAGCCAAACAAACTCAATAGCCTCTTTAATAAATGGTGTTGGAAGATTGGCTTGCCACCTGCCAAAGACAGAAAATAGATCCAAGTGTATTACCATGCACCAAATTCAAGTCAAAATGGATCACAGCATAGGTGTTATAGTGGTAAGCATAGCTGCCTTCCAAAATGGATCACAGATCTCAATATAAAAACACAAACACTAAACATACTGGAAGAGAAAGCAGGTAAAAACCTTGAAGACATAAGGGTAGGCAGAGAGTTCATGAACAACAACAACAAAAAATTGCACCTGAAACACTTGAAAGAATCAACAACTGGGATCTCATCCTACTAAAAAGTTTCTGCACATCTAACAAAATCACAAGCAGAGTAAAAAGAAAACCCATAAATTGGGAAAACATTTTACCTAATGATCCCTCAGACAAAGGTCTTCAATCTAGAACATATAAAGAATTAAAAAACATCAGCTTCCCCAAATTCAAAGACCCAATCCAAAAATGAGCAGCTGAGATGAACACACACTTCTCAGAAAAAGAAATACAAATGGCAAATAAATACATGAGAAAATGTTCAACATCATTAGTCATTTGAGAAACACAAATTAAAACAACATTGAGATTTCATCTCACCTCAGTAAGAATGGCTATCATTAAGAAATAAACCCATAACAAATGCTGGCAAGGCTGTGGAGAAATAGGAACTCTTCTGCACAGCTCATGGGAATGCAGACTGGTAAAGCCACTGTGGAAATCAATTTGGAGATTCCTCAGCAAACTAGATCTAGAGGTTCCATTCAACCCAGCTATTCCACTTCTGGGTATTTTCCCAGAAGATCTGAAAACATCCCTGCAATATATGTGCACCCATGTTCATAGTAGCACAATTTGTATTTGCTAAATTGTGGAAGTAACCCAAATGTCCATCCACTGAGGAATGAATATAAAAATTGAGGTACTTTTATATAATGGAATATTACTCAGCTGTAAAGAAAGATAAACTCAAGGCTTTTATATGTAAATGGTCACACCTAGAGATTATACTCATAAGTGAAATAAATCAGACTTGCATTTGTAAGCATCTTATTGTCTCACTAGTGTAAGACCTGCAAGAGTGAATAAAAACTAGGAGGTATGATAGTCATTGTGAAATGAAAGGAAAATGCTCAAAAGTAAAAGGCATCTAGGGTGTGGGAAAATAGAAGGGAAAGAAGGGGAAATTGTGTAAGTATGTATATACAGTGTAGCTAACACAGTTGTACTACTGTCATATGGCTCTACAGAATGGGACAGTTAATGATTACTTGTTTGATCAGTCTTCTATATCTCTATTTGTTTTCCTAAGAAATCACTTTTAAGTTATCAGTAAGTAATACGACAGCCATGGCTAATTTCCCACAACTTTGTCTGTAACTCTGTTTTGTTTGTATTATTCTTATGCTATCTTGTAAATGGGTGTCTGTCTGGTAATATGTTTTCCTTCTTCTACCTATTAAAATTAAAGAAAAGAATGGCAGAATAAACAAAATTGAAAACTTGGCAATGTTTATGAATAAGTAATTGGTAAAACAAGAAACAGTAATGCTTTTAAGAGAAGCATCTAATGCTACTGCCCAATATATTGAAAATAAAAATGCATAGTTTTCCATAATTGATAAGATTTAAAATATTTGGTCTTTTGTACACTGTACTTCTTAGAATGTAGGAAAATAGACTTACAGAAGTGATATTAGTGTAAAATTACATATCATTTAAGGTAGAAAGTCATACTCACATAGCACACTTTATTTTCAACAAAAACTGTGTAGTTAGAGATTTAACTTAAACGTAAAATAACTTAAATTTAATAATGAAAAGATGTGACAGTATTGTGGGAGTCAAGCTGAGACCCAACAGCCTTGGAAGCCTCAGTGAATGTGCCCCACCTCCCTCATCAGCCTGGAATCTATGCTGAGAACTGGACAGCTCCAAGAGCCTTGATGACAGTGCCTGCCCCCACACAGCATTGCAGGAAACACGCTGAGGCCTTGGGAGCTTTGACAACCTTGTCATGTGCACCCACACCATCACAAGAGTGATGTTGAAATCCAGAGAGCCCCAGGAACTTCAAAAATAACAAAACAAAAGAGAAAAATGCAATCTCAAATCTCTAGCCCACCCAGAATAAGTCCAGGAGATATCAACATAGAAGAGCTTGGAATTCAAGCACCTGAAATTTCTGAAGTGACAGCAACTGAAGTAAAAAAAAAAAAAACAACTACATCAGGCTAAGGAAGAAATCAGATCAGAAATACACCCTTAGGAAAAAAAAGAAATGACAAAAATAATGAAAGATTTACTCAGTACATCTAAAGAAGACATTGATAAAACATAGAGGAGCATAGAAAAAATATGGAAACCTTGAAAGAACAATAAAGAAAACAACTAGATTGAACCTGAAAATAGACTTTCAGACATTGAAAACAACATTGCTTCTCATGACCATGAAAGGAAAGATCTCTTAAAAATAACAAGGAACCAGGAAACAACAATCCAATAGCTGCAAGATGACACAAAGAAAAACAATATAAGACTTATAGGTATCAATGAAACAGCAAGAGTCAACACAAATGACATAAAAGACTATTGGCAGAAGTAACAGCAGAAAATTTCCAAGCAAGGGGGAAAAAATCTTGCAGTTAGTGAGGCATATAGAAATCCAATTAGCCATAAACAAAATAAGTCTGCAACCGGACACATAATAATTAAGAGCCTAGAAATTTATCAAAGTAAAGAATATTAAAAGGTGTTAGAGAAAAGAAACAGATCACCTATAATGAAAAGCCCATCAGAATCATGGCATATTTCTCAGCACAAACAATCAAGTCAAGAGTTGCTTGGAATGAAGTATTTCAGGTTCTGAATGAAAACAAGTTCCAACCCAGATTGATATACCTTGCAAAACTATCCTTCAAAATTAATGGAGAAATGAAATATTTCTACAAGAAAGAACAGCTGAAGAAATTGATGAATGCCAAACCATCCCTAACAGGAGTACAAAAAGTTACTGTAAAAAGAGATAAAACTAACCACAATATCAAGGACAACAGTACAAAAGAATCATCAAGCACAGCAAGCAATTAAACAGAGGGAAAAATAGAGCACCAATAGCAGAACAATAACGTGACAAAGATAAGTCAAAACATACCAGTTATAACCATTAATGTAAAAGAACACAATTCATTAATCAAAAGCAGCAGACTGGCAGAGTGGATCAAGGAACAAAATCCAACCACATGCTATACACCAGAGAAACAGTTAACTCAAAAGGAAGTTCATGGACTGACAGTCAAAGATGGAAAATAGTACTCCATTCAACAGGAAAAAGCAGGGGTAGCTGCTCTGTTTGCAGACAACGTAAACTTCAAATTAAGAATGATCAAAAGAGATAAAGAAGTTAACTACATGTTACCATGTTAGGGGAAAACTGCAAGAGGAACAGATAACAATCATAAATATATCTGCACCTATCATTTCACAATGTGTATCATACCTCCGAGTTTAACACTCAAGGGTAAAGGCCAACTGGGAAGTGGGAAAAGAGAAGGGAAAGAAGGAGAAATTTTGTATGTATGTATATACAGGATAGTTAACGTGGTTGTTCTACTGTCTTCTATTTCTTTGCTGAAAGAAACTGTCAATGAGTCCTTGATTGATCATTATTGCATGTCTCTATCTGTTTTCATGAAAAACCACTTTGAAGATATCAATATGCAATATAACAAGAATTGTTAATTTCTTACCACTTTGTTTATAACTGTATTGTCTGTACTTCTCTTTTGCTATTTTGTAAAAGGTAGTCTGTCTGTTAATGTTTTCTCATTTTATTTTTAAAATTAAAAAACAACAAAAAACAAACAAACAATAAATAAATATATATGCACCAAATACAGGAGCACTGAACTATATGAGACAAATTTTAGCAGAAATGAAAAATCAAATAAGTAGTAACACAATCATAAGAGGGGACTTTAACAACCCATTGCCACAGAGAAATAGATCAACTAGAAAATAACCAGCAAAGAAATGACAGAATTAACCCAAACTGGTGAAAAAATAAATTTGTTAGACCTTTACCGAGTGATCCACCCAATATCAGAATACACATTCCTCTCAGCTGCACCCAGGACATTCTCTAAAATAAACCGTCTACTAGCCATAGAACATGCTTACGTAAATTCAAAGTAATTGAAATTATACCACACATACCATCAGACTATAGTACCATGAAATTGGAAATTATTGACAAAATAAAATTAAAAACTCTATAAACACATCAAAATTGAATAACATCCTCCTGACCAACCAAAGGGTTACAGAAGAAATTAAAGAAGAAATTCTAGAATATTTACAATCAAACAAAAATAAACAAACAACTTACAAGAACCTGTGGGACACAATGAAAGCAGTGTGCTCAGAGGAAAATTTATAGCAAAGAATTCCCATATCAGGAAAACAGAATGAACATAAAGAATCACAAGCTGCACCTCAAGTTTCTAAAAACAGAAGATCAAGTCAAGCCCAAAGACCAAAGAAGCCAGGAAATTATAAAGATCAGAGCAGAAATTAATGCAATAGGGAGTAAAAAAAAATACAATGAATTAATGAATTGAAGAGTTGGTTCTTTGAAAGAATAAATAAAATTGATAAAACCCTAACTAACCTTATCAAAAAAGGAAAGAAAAAATTCAAATTCATGCAACAAAGAATGAAAAGGATGAAATCATTACAGATCCTGTAGAAATTCAGAAGATCACCAATATCTATTTCAAAAATCTTTACTCTCATAGGATGGAAAAGACAAGAAATTGACAGATTATTAGATACATATGAATTACCAAAGCTGAATCAAAAAGATAGAAAAATCTTAAACAATTCAATTATCAGTTAATAAAATTGAAAATGTAAAAAAAAAAAAAATACCAACAAATAAAAGGCCAGCCCTAATTGATTGCTAGCTGAATTCTACAAGAAATTTAGAGAAGATTTAATGGCCATTCCTCTCAAACTCTTTAATGAAATTGAAGGGCATGGAATTGTCCCTAACTCATTCTTGAAGGCAAATGATACCTTGATTAAAAAAAAAAAAAAAAAAAAAAACAAAGAAAGTGCCTACCAGTAAAGAGAACTACAGGTCAATCTCCCTAATGAACATAGATGGAAATTTCTCACTAAAATACTAGCAAATACAATGCAGAAAATCCTCAAGAAGATTATACATTATGACCAAGTGGGATTCATCCCAGGAATGCAGGAATGGTTCAATATATGCAAAGCAATTAATGTAATACACTATATCAATACAGCCAAAGACAAAAACTTTTTTGCATCTATTGATATGAACTTGTTAAACCTTTACAGAATGATTCACCCAAGATCAGAATACACATTCTTCTCAGCTGCGTACAGGACAACCTCTAAAATAAACCATCTACTAGCCATAAAACATGCTTATATAAATTTAAAGTAATTGAAATTATACCATGCACACTCTTGGACCATAGTACCATGAAATTGGAAATTATTGTCAAAAGAAAATTAAAAATTCCATAAACACATGGAAATTAGCCTCATGTCAATAGAAGCAAAAAAGCTTTTGATACAGTCTGACATTCTTTCATGATAAAACTCTAAAGAAAATCAGACTAGATGGTCTTTAATTCACTCTGATAGAAGCCATCTATGATAAACCAACAGCCCACATCATACTAAATGGACAACTACTGAAAGCTTTCAGTTTAAAATCTAAAACAAGACAAAGATTTCCACTGTCACCACTGTTTTCAATATAGTTCTGGAAATATTAGCCAAAGCAATTACATAAGAAAGAGTAATAAAATGAATAAGGATAAAAAAGAAGTGAAATCATCATTATTTGCAGATGGCATGGTACTCTACATAGAAGACTGCAAAAACTCCACCAACAGCCTTATAGATTTAAATACTATATTCAGTAGCATAGCTGGATACAAAATAAACACTCCAAAATCAATAGCATTCCTGTCCACAAACAACAAAAACACTGAGATAGAAATTACAGAAATCACACCTTTGACAGTAGCATGCAAAAAAATGAAATACTTAAGAATCAATCTAACAGGGTTGGGGATATAGCTCGGTGGCATAAGCACCTGCCTGGCAAGCACAAGGTCATGAGTTCAATCCCCAGTACGGCAAAAAAGAAAGAGAGAAAGAAAGAAAAGAATCAATCTAACAAAGGAAGTAAAAGATCAATACAGTGAAAATTACAGTACTCTGAAAAAGAAATTGAACAAGATTTCATGAATGAAAGGATATTCCTTGCTCAGGGATAAGAAAAACCAGCATTGTGAAAATGGCCATACTGCAAAAATTGTAGTACAGATTCAATGCAATCCCTGTTAAAATACCATTAATATACCTCACAGATCTAGAGAAATGTTCTGAAAGTTCATCTGGAAACAAAAGATACATAGAATAGCAAAAGCAATCCTGGGCAACAAAAGAAAGGCAGGAGGTATCACAATCCCCAACTTGAAATTATATTACAAAGCTACTAGTATAAAATCAGCATGTTACTGGCAAAAAATATACCTGAAGATCAATGGAAGACATTAGAACATATAGATACAAGTACAAACACTTTCAATCACTGTATTTTTTACAAAGGGGCCAAATATGTCCAATGGAAGAAAGATAGCCACTTTAATAAATAGTGCTGGGAAATAAATAGTGCTGGGAATAAATATTGCTGACTTTCCACCTGCCAAAGATTAAAACTCAACCCTTGTCTACCAACATGCACTAAACTAAAGTCGAAATGCATCAAAAATCTAAATATTAAAACAAAATACTTAATCTACTGGAAGAGAGAATAGGTAGAAATCTTGAAGACATAGGGGTAGGCAGAGAGTTTAAGAAGAAAAAACAAACTGCAAGTGAAATACTTCAACGAATCAACAACTGGGTTGTCATCTTGTTGAAAAGTTTTGCACATCAAAAGAAACCACTAACAGGGTAAAGACAGAACATATGAAGAGGGAAAAAATTTTACCCAGCTGTCCCTCAGACAAAGAACTTCCATCTATAACATATAAAGAACTAAAGTGTATCAGACCCCTAAAATTTAATGACTGAATCCATAAATGGGCATCTGAGATGAATATACACTTCTCAGATGAAGAAATACAAATGGCAAATAAATATATGAAAAAATACTCAACACCTTTGGCCATTCAAGATAATGTAAACTAAAACAACACCTCAGAAAAAATGGCTATCATCAAGAAATCAACAAATGACAAATGCTGGAAGAGATATGGGGAAAAAGGAACACTTCTCCATTGATTGTGGGAGTATAGATTGGTGAAACCACTCTGAAAATCAGTGTGGAGATTCCTCACAAACCTAGGATTGGAGTCCCATTTGACCCAGGTATTCCCCTTCTGTATTTTTCCAGAAGAACTGAAAACATCATGCCACAGGGATATATGTGCACCCATAATTATAGCAGCAAAATTTGGCTAAGCTAAGCCTTGGAAATAACCCACATGCCCATCAACTGAGGAATGGGTTAAAAAGTTGTGGTGTTTGTATACAATGGAATGTTACTCAATTATATAAAAAAAGATAAATTTGAGTATTTTATATGTAAATGGATGCATTTAGAGACCATATTCTAAAGTGAAATAAATCAGACCTGTATGTTAAACATTGTATTGTCTACCTAGTGCAAGAACCTAAAACAGTAAATAAAACCCAAAAGGTACAAGAGACATTGTGCGGGACAGAACTTGCTCAAAAGAGAGTGACAACTGAGATGAAGGAAAGGAAAAAGGAAAAAAAAGAAGGGAAAAATATGTCTCTTTATATAAAAGTATAGCTGGGATAATTGTACTGCTGATGTCTACTGGTTTATTGAAAGGAACAGTCAATGCCTAATTTTCTTTTTCTTGACCATTTTTCATGCCTATATCTGGTAATCTGAACAACTAATTTGAAGTCAACAATATGCAATGTAACAGCTGTTGTTGAATTCCTACAATCTTGTTTAGTGAAGCTCAGTATTGTTTCTAATGTTTCTTATTATTACTTTTTATTATCTTTAATTTTTTGATCAATCTTGCATTCTTACATCTGGTAATGTGAGCAGCTTCGTTGAGGACAGCAAGATGTAATATTACAACCATTGCTAATTCCTATCATCTTATTTTAAAATCCTGTATCATATTGTTTTTGTGTTGTTCTTTGTCTTTGCTGTTGTTATTTTGTTCTTATTTTTTCTCTTTAAAAAGATGAAAAATGTTTTCATTATATTGCATTTACATAATATTATGTTAAAAGATTTATAAAAGCTAAATATGCATCAATTAAATGCTATTTATGTAAATGTTGATGAAGTCATTACATAAATAATCTCCATCCATCAATATGATTGAACACTATATATCAAAGCACACAAGTTTATACCTTTTTTACTCTCATGGGTGAATATATTCAAGTATGTATGTAATATCCAGGAATTCACAGGGAAATTGATAATGTTGATAACCTCTACAATATAGTACATGAATGCAGGAGAAGCTATCAAAACAACCATACTTTTCAATATATATTGTGTTTTACTTTTGAAATTTACATATATTAAGTGGATTATACATTTATATGATTTACTGGTACATTCACTTGTTTATATAATGTATTTATGGATATTTTTAAATCTCATATTCTAATATATTTGCTTAAGTTTCTTTGTCTTTCTTATGTTAAAAAGAACTTCCACTTTTGATTACCAAAATTATACTATTCTGAACTCTTATTCTTGTGTCCACATTTTCATATATGTTTTGTTGACATTTGAAAACAATGTATAAATTTTCCTCCAAGATTTCACTTTTCTGTCATATATTTAAAACTTCATTAGTTCCTCATAGTACTTTAGTGTTTATAAATATTTCAGTTGTATATTTCATTTATAACTATTCTTTTGTAATGCTTTAAAAAGTGGTACATTCTATAAACTATCTTTAAGAATCATCTAATTAATATACTGAAATCATTATAGATTTATTTATTTTATTTTTTCTACCAAGAAAATTGCCTTTTTTATTGGAATGTTCCTGTGTATGTAACAGTTTCAGACTTTGTATTCCCTGACTGTAGAATATAGACAAATGGGAATCAGAGGAAGCTGGTAATTTAGATGTGCTGGAAGGGAATCTGTGCTGATCAAAGTGTTCTCCAATTGTACACTCTTTGAAACAATACATTGTTGCAGTTTGCACCCTTCTATTCTCTACATGAGCTTCTTACTATATGGTGTTCTCTCCATACACAAAATTCAAAGTTTTTTGAAAATAATTTACCTTGATAATTCCTGTGGGTTATGGCTTCTAAATAAAATTTAAATGCTTTAAAAAATAATTACCCAATACGAATAGTGAGAAACTAAAACTGAAAAATTTTCATTAAAATCAATGCGAAATTACAAAACATGTAAACTGGTCCATTGATGTAAGGGGGTAAGGGGAAGATTTTTTAAAAACGTAAATAATTCACTAAAGAATCTTTTTATAGCATTCAATATTTAATACCAATAGTCAACACCAATAGTCAATAGGCAGTGTCAGTACCATCTGTTGACATTTTGTTTCTCATTTTTTAACCAAATTACTTATTTATATTTTAATTCATTAATATGTATATTCTAAAAACAAATAAACATTAAAAGTAAAAGGCTTAATTCTCCCCTTGGAAATCAAGGAAGAGACTTCTCCACCATATCTTATCTTAGGGGATTTACTTTACAAGACTTATTAATTGAAAGTTCTTTATCTGTTATTTTAAAATGTATGAAACTAAAATGTTAAATAAGCCTTTTGCCAGCATTAACATCCAAGGATATCCTTTCCAAGTACCTAGTAACAATCCCTTTGAAAAGCAGCCATCAAGAAAGATACAGACCCTCTCTCTCTCTTATGGGACTTTAGGATTCAAGTAGCAAATATTTCTATGATAAATATATTTGAAGTTTATTTTCCCTCTGGATAAAGGCAATTAGCTAAGGAAAATTACTACTCAGATTGCCAGGTAGTTAGGATAAACTATAAGGAACAGTGCTGAGAAGTTTTCTTTCCTTAGGAGAAGTTACCATTTATTGCATGTACTTGACTCTATAAAATGATAAAAATTCTACCTGCTTCTTAAATCTTATTTTATTTAATGTTTTCTCAACAATAAAGGTTTTTACTCTTTTCAACTTTTTCTGGATCAGGAGGAAATTTTACCTTCAATTTCTTTAATATAAAAATGAATAGGGAATGGTCAAAGAGCATTTTTCAAAATTTAATTATATCTTTCTTACTGAGATCCTAAAGTCTTAACACCCTCTTCCTATCAATTGTGAACTTACATGTAAATAGGACTTTTCCAGATATGATTAGTTAGGCTGAAAGGTCATAATGCATTAGGATATGCTCTAAATGCAATGATCATTATCCTTTTAGGAATATCACATAAAAACGCAGAAGGAGGCTTTGTGGTGATGTGGACACTAGTTGGAATTATGGTACCACAAGCTCAGGAATCCTTACAATTGCTAGCATCAATTGGAAGCCAAGAGAAAAACATGTATCATTAAAATTATAATGTGTAAATGACCAAAAATGAATACATTTATTAAGATGAGAAACCAGTTTAATCTTCACCTAAATCTTTTTTTTTTTTTTTTTGTTTCTTTTCAGGTACCGGGAATCAAACTCACGACCTTGTGCTTGCCAGGCAGGTGCTGTGCATCTGAGTTAACTCCCCAGCCCCTAAATGTTAAATTAATATAATTAAATAATGAACAAATAGGAAAAATATGCATGTCACACTCTGTGTCAATAAAATACTAGCCACATAAATTTATGCACTCAATATGATAGGACTAGCAAGCTCATTAAGATCTGATTGGGCCATATAGGTTGAACAAATTGGAGTCATGGCAGAAGAAAAACCAGACAAGAGAGGGTGGTGACTGAGAGCAAAACAGTGGAGGAAGAAATGAGATGAAGATGAACTTCAGTCCAATACTGAGGCCAATGCCACTGACTGTTTATGACGTAGGGATGTGAAATAAATGAAGAATCAAGAAAGAAATATTTGAGGCCTGAAAATCTATAACCAACAAAGCATTATAATCTTCACTGATACTGGGAAACTTGGGCAGGATGAATTTGATTGAGGACCTATCAAGTTTTCATTTCTTTGGAAATGTTCAATGTAAGCCACATTCCATCCATCCCAGTAGAGATGCTAAATACACAGGGTAGGTTGGAGAATGGGAGCGAATTTTTATAGAGGTATCAAATGAGAAATCATTAACAGAGAGACTGTGAGTAAAAGTGAAAAGCTGAATGAGTTTCACAAAGAAGTATAGGAAGTCAAGCAAGACAGGTAAGGGGATCTACTAAAAGCTGTGTGTAGAGATGATCAGCAAAGTAGGTAATAAGTAAGAGAACTTGATTCTTGAAACCAAGTGCAAGCAGCCTGTCGGAGGATAACTGATCAGCTTTGCCAAATATCACTAACAGATGAGCCTCATAAAAAGAGCTCAGAAGACTTAAAAACATGAGTTAGCAGCATCTTTTTGGCAGGAGGAGGTTTGGTGGAAGAATGATGGAAAAAAACCAAGTATAAGATAATTCAAAAAAGAAAGTGGATGGATATTGGAGACTAAAATGTAGTCAATATTTTAAAGGATTTTGAAACTAAACAAAGAAAAAAAGTGAAAAGAAGGATATCTAAGATGTGTGGAGTAATTACATTTGCTTTTTGTGTTCAAAATTTGCAGTGGCATGTTGTATTTGACAGACATTAGAAATTATATATATGTGATATCTAAAATATTACTAGAATTATTTTTAAATTATTACTTCAAAAATGATAAAACCTGCTAATATTTCTAATTAATTATTAGGTTATTAGATACAATTAGACCAAAATATATATATATTGTTTCTAACTTCTATATATGTGTATGTGTATATACACTTTTAATTCATACAAATATAAAATGTGAGAAGGGGAGTAATATTGCTACAAATTTAAGGGCATAAGATCTAGTACAAATGTCTAGGAATAATCCTGTAAAAAAGCAAAGAATGTTCACCTGAAGTACCAGAGAAGAACAGAGTCCACAGGAAAATGAAGAGATTGGTTAGTACACTGGTTGTAGGGCAGTTGGAATTAAATCCCAATTACTTCAGATTTCAGAAGACCAATGAATGAAGAAATATAGAAACTAGATTTCCTAGGGTTACAAAGAGCATGAATTTTTCATCATTGTGAATTTGAAAAAAAGTATATAGAGAATAAGACAGACTCTTATAAATACATCCTTCCAGGGGTAAAAATAACTTAGGAACAACTTTCCATTCTGGTGGAATGGTTATGTGTGCATGTGTAAGTAGTATGTGTAAATATATGTGTGTATGTGATTGTATGAATACTGAATTGTAATATCCTGTAAAAACAGTTTTTCTCACTCCATACACTACAAGACCATCTGTTCAGCTCATCAAAATAATCTCTCATACTATTTCAAAGCTAATTTCTTCAAAAGCTACCTTATCTCTTGCATACATCTCCACAATGCATAAACATAGCACTTAATTAATAAATGTTTCTTCATAATTTCATTATGATATTAAATTCTTCAGTGAGCATGTCTGTAATATATCCTTAAATCATGGTACTATCAATTAGGTCAAATTCCAGAAATGCAATTGCACTGTTAAGGACTTGTATTTATAAATTTAGATATAAGGTTGGTTGAAGGTATACATGTAAACAAAAATATAACAAAATATCATCTAACAATCTGTACCAGTTTCACACTCTCTTCAACCATTAAGTCAACATATACTGTTATAAAACCAAGCTGAAAGGACAATGAGCAGTCTCTAATTCTCCATATACCAGTACCCTTGAACATAAGAATTGAGAATAGCTCAGAGCTACTCTCTTACTTTCGTTTTAGATATCATGTAGCTTCCTGTGGCTTATTAGGAATCACTGTGATCATCTGGTTTATGACAACCCTTTCTTGTTTCTAATACAAGATTTTACAAGCTTTACACATAATTTTATCCCTCTAACTGAAAACAATTTAAAATAATTCATAAAATATAAAGGCAAACTGATATTAGCTAGGAAAATATGGACATGATTTCTACTTGCTACTTGACTGTTAAAATAGCAAGCCTCATTAAACTTGCATAATGAGTATTGATCAACCACTTTCATTACACTGTTCTCTAATGTCATGCAGAGCATTATTTTCAATTTAATATTTATATCAACCTACATTCACATGTAAAAATTATTGGCTATTTACAGTGATTAAATAATATACTAATCTGCTTATGGATTTTAGCAACTACACAAAGTTAATCTATTAAACAAGGCAACATTTCAAATTGGGTAGGACTCACAACTAAATCCAAGCTATTCTTAGAGTGAGAAGCAGGGTTTATGAAAACTAAAGTCCAGGATATGAATATGTGTAGCTGTTGAGAAAAAAACTAAAAGAGTGGAAAATATATGTATTTTGTATTTTTCCAAAAGTTTCAATTTGGGCTATTCAGCATACCCCTTATATGTGTCACTTCTGGTACAAGAATTAGATATTTAACCAAATTAAGACCATCACACATGAAATAACAACTATCACAGCTTACTGCTTTTAGAATGTCAATAAAATAATAAAAATTCACTGAAATAAAAATTGATCTGTTTATCCTCACAGTATGAAGTTCGTGTACTTTTTCTAGTGAAGAACTACTCTGAAAATGCAATTGCATTAGGTAGGGTGGACATCATAGCTGAAGAAGCAAATGTAAAGTATATTTAAATATATAGAAAAAGGTAGACCATACAATGGTCATCTCCAAGCACAAAAGAAGTGTGTGTGAGTGTGTGTGTTTGTGTGTGTGTATACCTTGATATTTTTGATATGTAGGTACATAGAAAAGAAATCATTCTAATAACCTTTAAATTTTTATGTAAGACACAATCCAACATAGAGGGCTTAAAGTTCCTCACAGTAGATTGGCAACCAAGACAGAACCAGTTAATAGAGACCATATGTCAACTCTATGAAGCCATGTGGAAGTGAGTCAGGAAACAGTCATTTGCAGGAGAATATACAGCTATGAAATTGAGTTCTATAGGATCTCCCATATTAAAGATAGAAATTAATTTTCTCATACAAAATTGAGCCCTTATTTACTCTACAAATTATAGTTTGTAATACCCTGAGTATAAATTTGGGGGCTAAAACTTATGTTGAAAAATAAGCTATATTTGGCAACTTTCCTTCCCTATAATAAAACACCCTAAGCAATTAGTTTAAAAAGAATAAAGGTTAATGTATTTTGATATTTCTGGAACATTCAATAGATGATTGAGTGCCCATTGCTTTGGGCCTCCACTGCAAACAATGCATCATGGCAGATATATATGAGAAAATACACAAGAGAGATTAAACTAAGGCTGCCACTCAGAATTCAAAAGAAGAAGGAAAGCACTGATGGGGCCCCACAGCACCATTTGGAGCCATGTCTTCAACAATTTAAGGACCTCCCACTAAATCCCAACTGTTGAAGTTTCTACCACCTCCAGAGAGCACCATGCTGAGGACCATGCCTTGGCCACTGGCAAATATTCATGCGATAGCAAGGTCTTTTCTTCAAGGATCTCAGATTTTCCTTCCACATTTTACAGTGTTTTACATGGAGTAGTAATTTTATGGTAATTAAAAAAGCAAATATAAATATATGAAGATATATAAATATACAAATATATATAAATATATGAATATATATCAGTACTTTATCATCCAAAAGCAATTTAATGACAATTCAAAGTGCATTTCCATGTCCTTCCCTGTCCATTTTGAGATTAAAGACAGTAAGTAAGTATATATTGATATGGAGAAATATTCTTGAGTAATCAGAAAATAGGGACACTATAGAAATAGGGAATTACGGAGTGAATTGTATCACTTGGAATTTAAAATGTCAATAGGAATTTATAAGTTTAAATGTATATCTCTATCTCTATATCCATATAATCTATATCTATGCAAGGAAAAATATATGCTTCTGCATATGAATAGAATTATCTCCTAGATCTGTCCACTTCAAAATCTGATAAACAATTGCAGGGAACTCGAATGACCATCCCAGAGCTTGATCTTAGGCTCTAAATTGCATTATATACTAAGAAATTGTTGGTGAAAGGACTAATTTCAAGATTGGACTGAAAAAATACAAGGTGATTGTAAAAAATATTGCTGTAAATGTTATGTAACACATGTCCACAGGACACAGGATTTGGATGTAGTTGTTACAATGGGCCAAACCTGAGATATTAAAAATGTTTCATTGAAAGATTAAAGAGAATTATAATCCTGTGTTTAACACAAATGGGTACAAGAATGTACACATTACTTATTTAATTGGTGAGGACTATCACTTTTTTTTTTTTTTTTGGTTTTGGTTTTTCTCCGGTACCGGGAACCGAACTCACGACCTTGCGCTTGCCAGGCAGGCGCTTTGCCGCTGAGCTAAATCCCCAGCCCCGAGGACTATCACTTGTAGTGAATAGAACAGAAACATTTTACAACAGCCTAAGTCAATTTAGTATGAATAAAGTCGTTAATGAATAACTATTTAGATAATAATGAATGCTAAAATTGTCAATGTACAGTAAAATTGGCAATGAAATTTTGAGTACTAATAGGATATTTTCATTTGTTCAAAGTATCATTCCACAATGATAGTATTTAAAAAGAAAAAATAAGAACCTTTCAACAAATGAAGCTGATCCTCCACTTGACCAAAGTTGACATCACTGGAAGTGAAACATATTAATCTCACACCAAAGAAGTGACCACTCACAGGAACACAGTATTAGTGCAGTTATTCTCAGCAAAAAAATGCAACAATACTGACATGTTTTCTACAAGTGGCTAATCATTATGTACCTTATTTAAAATGACTGAGCAACTCTTATGATTAAAGAAGGCAAAAATGACATGAAAATATATGCAAGGAGTGACCTAGAATTTTCTTATTTACAACGGAATGAGAATGCTTGATGACATTTGTAAATATTCTACAGATTAGATAATAGAATATTTATATAAACTTCTGATTTTAAGAGTATGCAAACAGGAACATGTAGGAATCTAAGGACAGTATCTCTGTAACATAATATATGATGCCATTCTCCTAACAATATATAATATAGATATCTGTATGTATGTGTAAATTGTGGAGGGTGGATATATCCATTTGGGAAATCTGAAGGATGGATGAGAAATTCTTAGTACATTTATTTTGAATTTTTTTGAGCCTACAATCATGTGTTCAAATGAAAATTTAGATTTTAAATGAAAACAATGCCAGCTGCTGAAAGAAACATTTGAAAACTTGCAATGTGCATAATAATACTGGCGGACATAAAATTAATTTAAATGTCTTTTATTTGTGAAACAATCAGTATCTGAATTTTAGAAACTTAGAAAAATAAATATGTGCTCACTCCATCATTGCCAACAATCTCTACTTTGTGGTCTAGTATTTGCATCAGTTTTAGAACAAATGATCATTTCTTTATATTCCAAAATAGATTGGTTACATATCTTTTAAGACAACAGCAGAACGTAGAGATGACTTAGTTACTTTTTTGTTGCTGGAACAAAATGTCCCACACCCAAAAGTTAAAGGAAAAGGGTTTATTTTAGCTCACAGTATGGAGAAGTTCCAGTGCATAGTCAACTAGCTCCAAGTCAGGGCAGCATGGCAGAGGGACATGGCAGCAGAGAAGCTGTTCATGGTAGGGCAGACAAAAGGCAGCAAAGTCTGCCTTTTCTCTGTCCATTTATAAACCATCCAGTTTCCAAACCTATTGCACAACTTTTCAGTAAATCCATTCAGCAACACCCACAAGTATGTCAATTCAATCCATTGAATAAACCAGATGTTACACAATCTTAATTCATATTCACACATGCTAGATCCAGCCACCTAAGAAAAGCCCCACCTATGAGTGCATGAGGCTTTGGGGTACATCTGCATACAAGCATGACAATGATCTATAGTATAAGATTCATGCATCCTATGCTTTTCCTGAACAAGCTGTGATACTGGAACCTTCAAACTCTGCATAGAAAGTGCTAAACATCAATACACAATATATGCAAGGATGTGGAGCAACAGGCATGATCTATATATACTGACATACATTAGTGTGGCCTATCTGGGAGAAAATATGACAATGCATATTAAGCTTAAAATTTTACTGTAAGAAAACTATTTGCTAACTCCTTAAAAGAAGCATAAAATGATAGCAAACACTATACTATTTACATCATAAAAGTCTTGAAAGCAACTCCAATGTCCATCACTGCAGGATTGATTTAAGATCAGAATGCTTAAATATTATGTGAGCATCGCCTAGCATTCAAGTTAGGCTTTGTTTCTAACTAGCTAAGTCACATTAATCAGACAGTTCATTCCTCTTTAAACATTAGCTTTCTCACATAGGATTATTCTGAGTGTTGAAAAAGATAAAGTAGGCACTTCAGAGGATTTTTGTGGGAGCTAATACAGGGAGTAGCACAGTGACTGGCATGAGCTAGAAGCAAAATTAAATGTAGCCATTGTTCTGTTTATTATCAAGTCTAGTCTCACACTTAATATGCTGGAGTTATAGTCCATGATCCATACCATACCCTATCTACATTATTTTTGTATCATATTTAAATATAATATGTTACAGTGGAAAAGTCTGTTTCACATAACATCATACAAGAACTTATATGTATATATCTCCATAAATAATACCGACTAAGACACTGTATATATACTAATGCATAATTTTCACATTTTTCTTTACTTTTATTTTTTTCTGAAATTGGTTTCTTTCTGAATGTAGTAATTTCAAAATTTCATAATTATAAAATTAAAGCATAGTTTTTAATTTACAATGTCACTGTCAACATTTAAAGACCTCCTTCATATTACTTTCATTTCTAATTTTCATTTTCCAGCAGAACAGAGGGGCTGTATACTTTTCCACTACAAAGGCCGTCAGAGGACTCTGTATTGGGGACCTCTGCAGTAGACCTCGATCTCCTACAAGGTGTTACAGCAAGTGGCCAAAAGAAAGAGCAAGACAAAATTGTGCTGCACTGTGGGTCTGGTATGGTGCACCGTTCCTGGGGAGCAAAAGGCTATGAGGCAGCCAGAACCTCAGTGTTTATTGATCACATTTACATTGAGGAAAATGGTGAGAGAATTATCAGATGAGTCAGAGGGTGGCAGTGGTCTTATTCGGAGAAGGCTGGATCACTTCGGATGACTTAGAGGGTGGAGGTGATTTAAACGAATGAGGATTTTATGCTGATGAGGACAGTAAAGAGAGATGGCAGGTTAGTAAGAAGGTTGTCCTTTACCCCAGGTAAAACAATATTTTTATTACTTCTCAGTTCTCAAGGAACCAGGATGTCCTCAGCTGATGTAATCTTGCCCTGGAGTGTCACAGCACCACAGGATCCTTGAGGCTTCAACTACGACAGGAGGCACACAGAGTTATGTTTCTGCACACCACAGCCAGCTCACATGGCCAGATACTAGCCCTCAGATGAGCCCTAATCACAATTTAATTATCAAGTGATTTCTTCCCCAAAATTATACAGCATGGCCCGCAACAATTCTGCATTGAAAGAGAGAACATTTCAGTCACCCACACTGTGGGCTTTCTTACTCAGAACAAGTAACCAAATTTTAAGAAGACATTGAATTTTAAATTAACCTTTGAAAACATACCCTCAATTATTTGAATTTTACATGAGAAGATTGTAGTATTTCATAATGCTTCCACCTAAGGATTTTTAAGAAATTAAATATGCACTATGTAAACACTAAGTAAGAAAGAATTTCACTCAAACAAAGTTAGGTACAATAACTTATTAAAGCAAACAAGCAACATGGTACTTAATGCAAATTGTGTTTTATAGAAAGACAAGTATTAAATAAGTGGAAAATTATATATTCTATATGTCATTAATAGTAATGTGCACCATTGCTGACTTCCAAACAATTAAACAAAAATTATCTTTTGTCAATTTATTGCATTGTTCATCTTATTTTCAGAAATGTTAAATGTGAAGAAAATAAAACTCACCAACTCATCATATTTCCATAGAGGCTGTATTTTTAACACTATATTATGAAAGTTATTATCTCAGATTCTTTGAGATGCATTAATAGGAAGTTTTCTTCTTGCATTAATTATTGGTTTTCAACAAAATTTGCATAAAATTCAATCAGTATGTATAATGAAAAGGGTTAAACCCTTAAAGAGAGCCTATTCCAACGAGGCCCATCCAGAATTAACAGAGGAAAGGCTAAGAAAAAGTTAAAACACGCATTTTTTGTTCTTGGTTTCCCTAGTTCAAGGCTAACAAAACAATAATCTGTGCATAAATGTTTTTTCTTCCCTATACAACATAAACCAGTGTTTAATGGAGAGTCAAGAACCTTATTATAAAAGTTGATCTGAATCAATGATTTACAGACAGTGGTTAATGATGCTAGGCACCTCTCCCAAATGCATTTTCGGACAGCATCACATCCTTCCGGTCAGGAGTGACTGGGAACACATCTTGAAAAGCACACTGTGACACAGAGAATGCATGCAGATGCCTATTGCTTGAGACTAAATTTAATCACCTCCTGCTTGTGACCATTTGGCAGCCCTGGGAAAGTTCTCTCTTGAACCAACTCTCTGAAGCCAAGCTATTAAAGTGCTAATTAAAGAAACTACATGGAAGACATGAACACTAGGAGTCTGGGGTAATTGGCTACAAAAAAGACAAGGCTGGAACACGTCACTTTGTCTGCTTCGCCTGATTAGACTCTAATTCGAATACCAATATTTCACTGCACGCCATGGTGCTCTGGGAAAGGATCTGCCTCTTTCCCCATTCAATGGATGGCTCTTGTGTGAAAAGGGAAAAATAGCAATTTTGCTTTATAGTTAATCCTTTGACATACTCAGGATCAACAGGGAAGACCATACAACATTTCCTGTGCATCCTAATATGACTCATTAAAGATGAGGGGAAGAAAAGAGAAAGAAAAAAAATCATCTAATGAAACAAATCAGCAATTCTGTGCAGTGAAAGTTACCCAGCAAGCCCATCTTGAAGCAAAGGTAATTACATTTGAAGTGCTTATGTGCTGCCTGATAAACCAGTGCAAAACATAGTGCATCTATTTCTCATCTACTTCTAGCTGCCTTCAGAAGTGAGACACTTGAATAAATGCATTTGCAGAAGTTCTGAAGCAGCTTCCATACTGCAAACACTGCACTGAACTTTCCATGTCCATACCATTTTATTTAATCCAAGCCAATCTCAGTGAAGTTGATAGCATTTCCTTCTTCACTGATGAATGTCTTGAGATAAATTGGGTTATGGATCTACATAGGATTTATAGTAAAATACTTAATGAATTCCCATTTTCATTATGAAGAAACTGAGGAATAAAACAGAAATACTTTTACTAAGAGACCACAGTCAGTGAATTCTGGACTCAGAATTTGAGTGCAAAGTTTTCTCTTATGACCAAATATATATAAAGTAGCACATATTAAATACTACTAATAGCAGTGATAAAGACAATAACCCTTTTAAAATATTTGAGCATTAACAGTAAAATGTATTAACTAGAGTTTAAGGGAATATAATGCCATTATATAACACAAGTTTAGTTCTTCATAACTTTTACTATTTCCCTATGATATTTCATTCATTGAAAATCAGTGCAAAGCTCATATGGAAACACTGACATCTTTGTATATGTACACAGTACATAACAAGTTTTCTAACAAAATTCTACAATCTTTCAAAGATAAACATAAATATTGTGCTTTGGAGAGACCTCAGTGTAAGTAAATATTCAAAACAGCAAAATACTAGAATATATTTAGAGGGTCCCATTGTCTCTGCTATTTTTTATTTTCATGTTGAAACATGTGAAAGACGCTCTTAAATGTCAGGTTTCATGCATGTTGTAGTCAGGGTTTAGAAGGAAAAGATTTAATACAGGATACAGAGTTTATAGGATTATTTTGTAATATTCACGCAAGGAGTCAAATGCAAAAGAATTTAGAAGATCTGCCCACACACTAGACACCCAAAGAATCCAGCTAAGTGTCTAGGCGCTATGGCTATGTCCTGCACAAGTCCAGCTGAAGACCCAGAGCCCATGGCAATGTCCTCTATGAGTCCAGCTGGAAGCCTAGAGCCCGTGACAATGTCTCTTGTAAGTCTGTATCAAGGGTCTTCCCTGGAAAGCCCAAAGGTCAGTTTTGGAAGCTAAGAAGTCTACACTAGCAGGATGAAGGATCTGTGCCAGAAGACTGAGGGATCTGCACTGGAGCCAGAAAGTGATGCTCAAGATAAGGACCAGAGCTCGCCAGAAAAGAACACAGCCATTTCAGTGACAGTGAGGATGCTCTGTGATGATAAGAACAGCAGAGTTATATCAGGAAAGCAAGCACAACAGATTTCTCCAGGAGAATCAACAGCACACCATTTTCCCATCCAGTTTCCCTTTAATCTGTTGGCAGCAATCCTCAGATGGGCCTTCCACACCCAGCACCACACTGATTCAGTTCAGCTGGGGGTTACAAGTTTACCATTAGTTAACCTACCACAATGCTAGTATCTGAATTTGTTTTTAAAAGAAAGAAAAAATAAAAACTAAGGCACTATTCTGTAAGCACATAGGAAAAACTAACTCACATTTTATTTGAAAAACTGGAGTGGGGTGAGAAGATACAGAGGCTGGAATCAGTAAGGGAAAGGGCCATGCAAACTGAGTTGCAGGAATAGGGTAGCTGGAAAAGAAATTTGGATGAAGAGGAAAGATAGGGCTTGTAACTTCATTGATGAGATTTTCTCTATCCTCTGTTCCTTGTATATCTCCTCTCTGAAGTATCCAATAAAGTCTACATTTTTCTTCCTGTCAGTAAATAATTTTTGAGAAATTCAGAGTTGTGCAAAAAAGCACATGTGAGCCCAGAAGCCAGAGAGAAAAGTAACATGATAATGTGAGCCTCTAGTATTTCATAGAGGTGGAGATGGATGAAATTTTTATTTAGTTGAAAATTTAGAACTGCATGTGAAAGAAAATTCAGTCTTCAGATAATAAAGGATCAGAATTAATTCTCTGATTGTATAATTAGAAGACAACGAGGAAGCATTAGAACTAAAAATGTGCAAAGTAATAAACAGAGTCTTTCAGGAGATCTTCCAATATCTCAAATTGAGCACAGTCCCAATTCCTTTTGATTGTTTTCTCATTTGGTTTTAAAATAATTGCTAAAACTATTCTATGTAACTCATATTTCAAGGTGAGAATTTCTGCTGGATTAGGCTAATCCTTCTACTTCTATTCTAGCTTTATACAACACTATAATTATTAATTAGGCAGACCTGCATGAAAGTCACTCTGAAAAATCACTCCCTCTGGATCCAGTGGAAACCAGTGTGTGCCTCCTTCGTGTTATTGATACATTGGCCCTAAGTTAGGGAAAACTCTGGCTGAATGCAGTTAATTTGTAGGAAAGTGGGAAATATCCTACACTAAACAGAGAGGATAACACTTCTCTGGTTGTTTTCTCTTTAAAAAGAGAAGTATTTAACAGGCCAGTGAATAATGGGCAATTAGAACATGAGAAACATTTAACATCTATACCCTCCAGAATTTGTGAAGGTAGGCAAATAACCCTTACTTTCCATGAGTACAGTACTTATTCCAGTGCTTGGGTCATGGTATGCTTTTGATGTGTGTTTTTTATGCTGAAACATAATTTATTCACCAGTGACAGACCAACATAGCCTTACAACCAAGCTTAATAAAACACTGAGAATCTGACAACGTTGAAGTTTAAAAATAGATAAGAGTTAGACAGCAAAATTATCTATTCAAAAAGAGCAAATCAAGGCTGCAGTGAAGAAACTACTTTGTCATTGCTTATAAAATAGTCACTAGGATATAGAAATAAGCAATGGCCACATGGAATTATCTCATGCCTGTGTAGAGTCACCCAGAAAACTGGTGCCAGAGATGCAGAGTCACACAGTGAGTGAATAACGGGTCAAGAGGAGGTGAGAGATTACACATGTGATTTCGTCGAGCAACCAGATGACCCAGATGGTACTAGACATAAATGTGCAAAACGCTGTGTCAGTGAAGCAGCACAGAATAAGTACACCTGACAAGAAGAAGGCGGCAGCAGATGGGTTTTGATTCCCTGGTCCTCGACTCTAAATTTTACCTTTCATAGTCTTTGAAGGATGAGTGGCTTTGCCATACAGGACTCAAGACTGGCATCATTACACTTAGCTTCCTCATTTTAAAATGTTAATGTCTGACTGATAGTAAATCATTCTGAAATGATTTTAAAAGTTTCAAGTCCTTCATATTCATTTAGAATGTGCTTCTCAAATACCCTCATACACATTACTAAGAGCAGTGCTCTGAGTGAGGAGAAACTGAGACAGGTCGAAAATATAGTCCTATTGTGTTATTATGTTTTCTAGAGCCATGAACGAGCATTCGCACCTCTCCACCAGCACTGTTCCAGAGTGTCAGCGTTGCTGTCAAGGCAGAGTACTCACAGGCAGGGTGTTTTGTAAAGAGACGTTCACATGGACACCCTGCTTAATAATCAAATGCTGCTGCATGGGAGTAACACACTAAGTATACAAAACTATGGTCCTGAGAATAAAAGTACACTGACTTTCAGTAAATACAAAATAAATGTATTCAAAATATTTTTTACACAGTAATACAAATTTTAGAAGAACTCATATCAAGGGAAAACTATAAAGAGGGATTCGCTACAAATTGAGGTAAGGGTAATAAGCAATTATTCTGAAAGTAACCACTTTGGTATGGACCTGAATTAACTATGGATAATACCAATATCCTTGAAGTTAATCCTTTTTCTTTATAAAAGCATGCATGTGTTAGTTCTCTTGTACTGCATAATAAATTACTCAAACTTAGCACCTTTAAACAGTAGCCACATGTTACTTCTGAATCTATATGGATTTATAGTCCATTTCCCTGCCCTATAGCTAGATTTTCTCCTGCAGGATTCACAAGGTGATGATCAATATTGACTGGGCTGTATAGTCATCTGAGGAAGAAAATCCACTTCCACCCATATGAGTGTTTCTGGCACAATTCATTTCCTTGCAGCTGTATGACTAAGCTCTATGAATCCTTGTGGAATGTCAGTTGGAAGCTCTCCTCAGCAACTGCAGGTACACAGCTCCTTGATGCATCATCTGTGATCTCATGTAGCCATTTAGGAAATAATATCTACTGCTTGGACTCTCTCATCTCAGGGAAGCCCCAGTCTTTCTTTCCAGGTTTTCACTTAATTGAATCAGAATCATCTCCTCTTAAGTTTGGTAAAAAAAAAAATCTATTGTTTGAGGGTATTAATTACCTCTAATGATCACTTCACCTTTGCCATCACAAGTGACATCCTATCACTTTTTCTAGATTATGTTGTGTGCCAGCAAGCTACAGTCACCAGTCCCACTGGAGAGGATAACGTAATATAAAGCACAAGTACTAAGAGTTCAGAATTACACAAATATACCCTATGGCATGCTTGACATAAATAGCTATGGGGCATCGTTGAGCAGGGAGAATTAATCCATTGCTCATGAGTGAAGTAGATGAGACTAAACTTAACTGTGTCTCTTAAGATGCTTTCAAACCAAGCTTGTTCATTTATTCTACTATTAGGTCTAAAGATGCTGTGAACATTCATGTGAAAGTCTTGCTTAAATTTATGCTTTCATTCCACATGACAAAATACTTAGAGCAATGTTATAATCCTATATTGAGTCAGGCATGATGGTGAATGCCTGTAATCCCAGCACTCTGGTAGGCTGAACCAGGAGAACTGTAAGTTCAAGTCCAACCTGGGAAACTTAGCAACTTAGAAAATAAGCTAGGGTTATAGCTCAGTGAGAAGATCCTGGGTTCAAATCTCAGTAGCACACACATATGCACACATTCGGAAACCTTTATGGCACTCCCCTATTAGAAAAACAGGATATTTCGATTAGTTACAATTGAGATGTGCTATTATTGTTTTGTCACTTTTACATTTTACACGTTTGTACAAAATTTTTACCAGTTCAGCTGCACTATTATCTCTCTAATTAGCCACTGAGTTCCTCCAGTTTGATTACTTTTGACAACCTTATTTTGTAAATAAGTGTCTGTGGAAATAATTCTCTTTTTAAAGAAGAGTGAAAATACTGTTTTTGAGATGAAATAATTAAATTTATGTGAAGAATTATGATGATAAGCTCATCTTTATCAGCTTAAGGGTAAGCTATAGAAGAGATAGTTCTTTATGCTAGAAAAGAAAAGCTCACAAAACTATTCTTTCAAAGAATTTATTATTTGTGTTTACATTTGTGTCTGTTCATATTGTAACTATAATCTGTAACACCAGAAATAATTGGGAAAATATGTCACCGTAAATTTTGGCTACCTATCAGTAATTTTTAAAGATGAAAAGCTTATTATTTTCAAGCATGGGAAGAAAAGGCACATATTCCTTAAAAGAGATTGTACTGTTATTTCCAAATAATAGCACATAAGTATCTTGTTATCTAAATGCCAAATGCAGCCGGGCATGGTGGTGCATAATAAATGCTTGTAATCTCAGGTGGTGCATGCCTGTAATCTCAGCACTTGGGAGGCTGAGGCAGGAGGATCACTGCGAGTTAGAGGCCAGCCTGGGCTACAGAGTGAGCTGAAGGCCAACCTGAACTGCAGAGTAAGACACTGTCTCAAAAAGACAAAAATGAATAAATAAATAAATAAAATGCCAAATCCAGATATTTTAAATATCCTGACAAATATAGTAGGACAAAATCTGTGTGAAAGAAAATATAAGCTCTATCCTGTATAATTACAACAGTGTAAAATTATATCTTATATATTTTTCAGGTTTAATCATACCATTATAGGTGATGTATGGATCAATAACATTCAAGACAGAATTTATGTTTTTGTCTTCCTCTTCCTCTTCTGAAAGGTGGACAGAGTTTTCTGATGTGGTTTATTGTTATGTTAGTTGAAGAGAAGTGGAAGGGATTGGCGTCCCTCTGACATTGGCCAGGGTCTGGTGAGGAGTGTTGGGCTTCAGCGTTTGGGAAAAAAAATACAGTTAGTTGCCCTGAGACAAAATATCAATACTAATAACAATTCTTTAAACTTTGGGCACTATGAGACCAGTTTTGGCTTTAATTATAAAGGTACATTTAAGTGTTCTCAGTACTCTGAGATTTTTGCACTCAGTGTGGTAACCTCTGTTTGGATTTTAAATTTCAAGACCAGAAACTATGGCAGCTGCTCCTGGAGGAGACCTCAAGGGGACGGAGAGCAGGTGTCAAAGAACAGAGATGGGGGGAAGAAGGAGGGACACACCCAGACACCTCCAGGTCCTAAGGCCACTCATACTCTCAGCCTGGCCTGTAGCTGAGCCCCCAAACTCACTGACCTGCTAGATGTACGGCACGGACACATGTGATATTAAAAATTATCATCAAGTTATATGAAATATGCTTTTTTGGAATAAGCTATCATTATAATCTTATTACTTTAAAAATTATCATTCCATGTGTTTTGATATATAATATTAGTGTAAAAGAGACGTTTAAAATGATTCTGGGGGCTGGGGATTTAGCTCAGTGGCAAAGACCCTGCCTGGCAAGTGCAAGGTCATAAGTTAGATTCCTGGTACCGGAAGAAAAACAAAAACAAAAAATAAAATAAAATGATTCTTCTAGGGATGTGAACAGATCTCTTTCTAATTAGTTCATTTTCCATGGAGGAATATTTTCCATATATTCACTTTCTGTGGAAGAATACTTTTCTCACATAGTTTTGCATCGATTCCATTTCTGTGCTTTACTTTGTTTCTGTAGAAGCAAATTCTATGAAAGCTTTCTTACATAAATGTGTTGATGGGAAGGAAGAGAGGCACTTTTCTCTTGGGTATTCAGTTTTGTCAAACACACCCTTAGTATTATGACCATATTCTGTGAATAATGCATCATTATAATGGTCATCTGGAAACTTAGTCTTTCTTCAATTCGTTGAATGTAAATTAAAATCACACGTCTTAGGAACACTTGTGCTCTCAGGGCATTGAAGCCATGTTTTTTAACACAACATCCTTTATGTCTGTGCTTGCCATTGCTGACATTTGTGAGCTGGAGTTGTTCTGAAGTAAACCCAGGATGTTTATGGAGTTCACCATTAGTTTAAAGTGGGGGGAGAGATGATAGGAAAGGAAAGATGGGAGAATGAGAATCTGGGATGGGGCTGTTATGGTTTATTTCTAGATGTTCCCCTAAAGCCAAAGGCACTCGGAGGTGGGCCTGTTGGGAGGTGATTGGACCATGGGGGCAAGACACTCATCAGTGGGTTAGTTCACTGACGAGTTCATAGGTAAATATGATATTGGGAGGGGAAGCTTGATTGGAGGAGGAGGGTCAAGGTGCCACGGCCTGGAAGGATGCACCCCACCTTGATCTGATGATCTCTGCTTCCCGCTCCCATGCATGAGTTCTTTCTCCCCTGCATTCCTCTGTGCCATGCTGCTACCTTGGAGCCAATCCACGATGGACTGAAATCTCTAGAGCTCAACTGTGAGCCAAAATACTCCCATCCTCCTTTATGTGGTGGTGTCAGGTATTGGGTCTCAGCAGTGAGAAAGTAAGCAAGAAGCTCAGCTCAGACTTGTTATGGTTCTGCCCCAACTCAAGAAAAAAGAAAAACAGAGATGACAACCTAGAAAGGGTAGAATATTTTCAAGATCACTGTTGTGGAGAAGCCTCCTGCAAAGCACTGTTCAAAAGAATGTCCTTGCTGAGAGAACAACTGAAAAGAGCATAGAATCGATTCCTTACTGTTTCCTATCATTAATGGGATAGATAACCTCAGTTTACACAGAAGATTAAATATTCTTTGTATAGGCCCTTAGTGTCTACTATAGAGTTGACAAAAATAATACAGAGTTAAAGAGGGGAGAAGTGCTAAAAATTGCAGAATTTACTAGGTGCATAACCCAAGCTAATACTGATCCACACAGTATTATTCCTGGGTAAAACCATTCATTTTTCTGAGAATATAGCTAGCTGTACACCCATTGAATTTCCACAATGAACAAAGAAATGCACTGCTTGCTATAAATCAAAATAAGGAAGTTCTTAAGCACATTCTTGACTACTTATGAGATCCACAATACTGTTACAGTTCTCTGTGAAAATGCAAAGAGCTATAAAGTATTTTCAAAGTATTCATTATAAAATGCTAAGTAATTAATCCAGAATATTATTACACAACACTAAGATCACCAATGTTTAGAATTAGTTTGCCTGATTTTGTATAAGCTAGAATCATTTTCTATCTACAATACTTTTCATGGATTCTCAAGTTTCATGTTTTAACCAAGAATATTTGTTTTTGTTTTTGTTTTTGTTTTTGTTTTTTGGTTTTTCTCCGGTACCGGCAACCAAACTCACGACCTTGGGCTTGCCAGGCAGGTGCTTTGCCGCTGAGCTAAATCCCCAGCCCCTAACCAAGAACATTTGAACAAACATCACACAGTCAGATACAACAAAAAACAGACATCTACTTACTGTGCCACTGAGCAAGTTCCTGATCATTTTTATCATATTTTTCCTTCTGATATTCCTCTAGGGCATAAAAATATTCATACCAATAATATATTCTTTAACTTGTAGTCCTATCTTGAAAGGAATAGCTCACATTTAATAATATTACACTATATTACATTTATATGCATAATAATGAGAAATTGATACCTTACTGTTAATAAAAATAAAATTGTAATTTATTAAAACTATTGAAATTTCATAAATTTTGACCTTATATGTTTTACACAACCTTTCTGTATTACCTGAACATAATTTTAAATAACTGCTAGCTTTGTAAGTTTTTCAAACATTTCCAAAGCATCAAGATTCTATAAACTTTGTCATTAGTTTAAAAATCATCTTTACACATGACATTCGTGTTTATCTTTCATTGTCAACATGCTTTTAAACTGCATTTTTTTCTCTGCTTTTTGAAGCTCCCTTTTGCCTTTGCAGACAAATTTCCTCCACTTTTCCTTCTCCTCTCTGACATTTTCCTTTCTGCATGCTTTTTTCTCCTGAATTCTCATCAGAGGCATTAACTTTCGTGTTTCTGTTTTTTTTTTTTCTTTATTTTAACAACCACATCACCCCTTGCTAAATGCTGTGCCTCTGGGACATTCTTTCCTGAGCCATGATTTTCTGCTTCTAATTAATGCTGGCACTACACTTGTAGGTATTTCTAATGTGGTGAAACCCAGGTGATGCATTGCTCTCTGGAAGGTAGGTAGGGTCATCTTTTACTTATACTGAGCCATCATGTTCCCAGTCAACTGTCTCACATGAGAATTACCTCATATTACATTAGGTCTAGCAGGATGCTAATGTGAGGTGTTACTAGACAGTATAGTGAATGTTTTTACTGTAGACTAAGACACATTACCACCCATCTCCCTCAAAATATGCCCCCCTTACTTCAAACACTTCTCTGTTACTATTCTGAGAAGGTGCAAAGTAAGTGTTCTGAATTACTATTCAGAAACCTCTCACATGCAAATTAGGGAAGATACTTGGTCACTGGTAAATAAAAGTTTTGAGAAACAAGCAAAGATTTTCTCGTCTGTTATGATAGATATTGAATTCGCTAAGGTATACTTTAAACACTAGGCTTATAAGTCATACTATACTAAATGGCACTTGGCTTAATAAAGACATTCTTTCAGTGTTAACCAAAGTTTAATTTTATGCCAGATTAATGACATTAAACTGCAGCAGGATCTTGCTCTCCCTCAATGATAAGTTCTGATACAGTGAGTTTAAGACACTGTTGAACTTTCATAAGCTTTTCATATTCTTGACATTCTTTCATGTACACCTCCCAGAAGAGGAAAGGGAGGATACATAAGTGTGACATCAGTGAAGTCAGTGACTTAGGAAAAATTCAAGAGATGAACACTATATGATTTGTTAATGTATTAAGCGTAAAATATTGGAAGTATCTGGAACTTATGTTAAATGAGACATATGATAAAATGAAAGCTTTCTTAAAATACTTGTGGTTCATTGCCTAAACAATTTTAATATTGAAGATCTTATGAAGTTCTAAATGAAAATAAAAGTAAAAACTATTGGTGAACTGGTCCATCTAAAAAGTTTATTTTACTTTTTTCAAAACATTCCTCAAAGCATTTTCTATTCAAGTGAATGTCAAAGGCATCATTGGTGGTAAATCTAGCAAGTCTGTTTCTTTGTTAATTTTGCCCCGATGGCCTAGGTAATTGTGAGTGTGGTATGTTCACTCATCTTCAGTTTGAAATTTATTTCAATGTCATGACAAACTTGAGTATTGATCAGTATGGTCACATGCTGATTTATTGTTTGTGTTTATTGGTTCTGATTTGTTCATCTTTGCAGTTAAATTGGTAAGTCCTACTTTTTAAATATTAGAGAGAGAAAACTAGTAACAAAGCAGGACTTTTTAATTTTTATTTCTGTTTCCTTAGATTTGTGAGCCAAATAGTAATGAATACATACAAATAATTATACAGAGTCATTATTTGAATTTGCATTTAAAGTGGTTCATACACTGAACTATAAGGCTACCCAATCAAATGATAATGTTTTATATTGAAAATAACAAGAGAATTTACATCCATAGTCTTTTGTGTATGTTGCTTAAATGACTTTTAGGTTTTAATTAAATACTTCTTTTGTGGAGATCTGTGATAGCCCCATAATTCAGTTCACTATGGCAATTTAGGGAAGGAGGAAAAATAATTAATTTTAAAACTGTTTCTATTGGTACCTTTATTTATGACCTCTTAACTCATAATTCAGAAATTACTTTTTCTAAGTTAGAATAAAACTGGACTGAGAAATAAATGCAGTCACTCCCACAACTGAAAATAACTTTTATATTAGAGAAACACAAATGCAATCAAGGCTTACTGTTCGACTAAATTCTTACCGTTATACTATTTATTTAATACTTGCAGTTAAGCTCAGCAATACTATTTAAATTATACTTATAACCAGGGTTTAGGTAGATTAGCTCTAAAAGTATTGCAATGCTTGGTAGGATAGAGATTTTTTTATGTATATTGGAAGCTCTATCATTTTATTAATTCAAACACTCTATTTATATATGTAGGGCCCAAGTACATTGTCCATTGCAGAGAACAATTTCTTTTTTTATTTTAAAATGTTCTACTTGTATGGTAGGATTCTTTGCCTGCAAGTCACAAAAACCAAATCTGATGAATTTGGGAAAGAGAAAGAATTTATTATGCCTATGTAAATAGGCTAAAAGAATTAATAAGAAAGCTGAAAATGTCAGAAAATAAAATACTGGAACCATAATTTAATAATAACCTATGAATCAGAAACTAGAGTTCAAATTACACATGGAACTAACTCAACTTCTTTTCCCTGTGTCACCAGATCAAGATTCATAATCCTGGGTAAAGAAGTGATTAAATCAGTGAAGAATGTATGTTACAAACTAAAGTCCTTTGCTGCGTCCTGCTTTTAGACAGGCCACCTTTTCCAGCTTTCTTTCCTTCTACCTTGTGGTCATGTGACTACAGATCACTGACTCTTCTGTCATTCATCTGCTCTTCTATGCTGGCTTCCAGTAATTCTCTTACTTTTGTGTCATTCAGCATCATCTTTAAAGTAATGCTTATTTACATTGCCCATAACCTTTACCATGAAATGGAATTCAATATATGGGAATGAAAGAAGTAGTCACTAAAAGTCTACTTGATTATTTTTATAGCATATCAACACTAATTTCACTTCATAAATTGCTTTTGGACAGATACAAAACATAAACTAAGTCGCTTAAACTAATTGTATTTTTGAGTTGCAATAACTGTGGAAGTTATGGTAGTCTTCAAAAAGAAAACTAGTTTGGTACACATACTGAAAACATATGCAAAAGATTAGTGGCATCATTTGAGATTAAATGAATATATGAAGAAAATGATCTTGATCTTGATTTATTGTGCATGTGGAAGTAATTCTATGCAAAGAGTTTATGAAGAATATATAAAACAAATTATCACCCAAAGCTACAGAATATTGTTTAAAGTACTAAATGCTATAGCCAAAGGACTGAAAAGAAGTGGTAAAATTTAGAAGAGTGAAGAAGTACAATAGACCAAATAGTTAAAAGAAAACCAAAATGTGGATTTTAATAACTTTATCACCGACTTCTCAATCAACTTGAAACAGTAACTAATCATATTTTGTAATCAAATATTGATTGTCATAATACCATGGTCCCATCATAGATACAGAATATTATTTGACTACTATACCAAAGAAAGATAAAGTCTTGTAAGCTGCAGTTAATAATGAAAAAAAGACTAGAAATTCTATTACAGGTTCATGACTTTATCAGCCCATATAAATATGAAGTTACTTTTAAGTAAATAATATTTTAATTTAGCTGTTATTTATGAATATCTCTTCCTATATTAATTTATAACTATATAACTATGAAGTTACTTTTAAGTAAATAATATTTTAATTTAGCTGTTATTTATGAATATCTCTTCCTATATTAATTTATAAGTGCTTTTGTAATTTAACTTTTTCCTTTTTTTGGTTTTCTGAGATAGGATCTCACTATGTAGATCCGACTGGCTTTGACCTCACTATGTGTCCTAGGCTGGTCTCAAACCTGCAGTGATTCTCCTGCTTCATCCTCCTGAGTTCTGGGATTAAAGGCATGTATCACCACACTTAGCAGCAATACTTTTAATGATAAATTAATTTTTAAAAATTAATTTTTTAATTTTATAGTTATTATGCCTAAACTTTATCTGAAATCTCACTAGAGTAAAACCTTGGATTGTAAGTAACTTGTGTATTATTCAGATTGTGGAACACTCTGAATAATTTTCCATAGGAATGTTCCATAAGACAAGCAAATATTTCTAATAAATTTCAACTTGATTTAAAAAGCAGTGTCTTGCAATATGAGGAGTACACGACTCTGAATGATCATAATTGAGCCAATAAATGGTTTCTTTTCCTCAAAATGGAAGACTCTGGGTGATCATCTCTCAGCAGCAAAAGGTTATGGAAGCAATTTCATCTGCAGAGGAAGAGAAGAAAATGTGAAGGAATTCTGCTCTCTCTTGACTCCTTCACACCAGCCATGACAGTTTTCAGAGATAATTGCAAATTAATTTATTTTTCTTTATATTGTATATTTTCTTTATTATTTTGTGTTGTATTTCAATATTGTAATCATTTTCATATGAATATTTTGGGGTTGTGGCATGAATCATCTGAGTTTTCATTATTTCTTATAGGAAAATTTACTTTTACCTACAAGTGCTTTGGATTACAAGCTTGATTTTGGAACAAATTATGATTGCATAACAAGAATTTACTGTATTTTAAATCATTTTAAATTTGTCAAAAGTATAAAAATTGAATTCAGATCCAAAAGTCACTTTGACTACATTATTTTACTCAATGAAACAGTTTTATTCACAGCTAAAATAATATTAGAAAATAGCAAAAGAAAAATGCAAAACTGTATTTGGAGCTACGACATGCAGCAATAATGGTTGAGTGTTTCCTTTTCTTCGGTCAGCTAATGGGTAGTTAGCAACTCTTCATTATTTCATTGGACCTGGTGCCAGGACAACACAGATCTGTTGGAAATGTCTCTCATCCTCCTGACATGTTTTACAGCTATGATACTGGCATCAAAAGTTCAACCCAATAATGTTCAACCCAATAGTTCAGCCCAATAATGAAGAGTTGAACACAACAAACAAGGTGAGTAGTTAAACAATAAAGGAACAATTTAATAGGAAGGTAAAACAATTATAAGTATGTATGTGCACCACATATCACTGTACCTAACTTCATAAAATATGCACTATTGAACATGAAAAGATAAAAAAAAAACTGGAACACAATCACAGTGGGTAGCTTTAATACCTCACCTTCACAAATAAATGTATCAACTAAAAATATCAATACAAGAGTATGAGAACTGAATCACTCCTTAAGAAAAATTGGTTTAAAAGATTTCTGTAGTGTGCTAACATACTACAACAGAATACACGCTCTTCTCAACATCACATAAATTTAATAAAAAGAATCAAAATTATCCTATGCATACTATCAGATTAGAGAGCAGTGAAACAGAAATCAATTTCAAAAGAAACCACATGAATTTTACAAACATCTGCAATTAAATAACATACTTCACAGCACTTAGTGAGTCACAAAGGAAAATAAAAAAGAAATTTACCAATTTCTAGAATCAAATAATAATGCTACTACAACATATTACTACCTGTGGGACAAAATACAAGTTGTCCTAAGAAGGAAATTTATTGTTTGAATGATCATGTTAGAAAAATGGAGCAAACTCAAATAAATAGTCTAAATATTCACCTCAATATATTAAAAAGAATAATGATTCAAATTGAAACTTAGAACATGGAAAGATATCATAAAGATCAGACGGGAAATTTTAGATTTGAGACTAGCAAGTAAAGCAATACAAAAATCAATGAATCAAAGAGGTGGTTCTTTGAAAGAATGAATAAAATAGATGAACATTTAATGGAGCTTACCAAAAGAAGAGAAGGAAAAATGAGAATCAATGCAAATATAAAAGAAAAAAATAATCTCACAATAGACACCCTTGGAATTCCAAAGATAGCTAGCAACTTCTATGAAAAAATAGTACTCCAAAAAATTGGAAAACATCAAGAAAATGGACAGATTCCTAGAAAAATATAAATTACCAAAATGGAATCTAGAAAATATGAAAACTCTGAACAACCCAATTACAGGCAATGAAACTGAAGAACTAACAAAAAAATCTATCAATTAAAAAGAGCTCAACGACAGACTAACAGCCAACATCATACTAAATGGACAAAAGCTGAAAGCATTCATTTGAAAATAGAGGAACAAGACAAGGATGCCCAGTGTCACCACTCCTATTCAATATAGTTCTCTGGAAACATTAGCCAGAGCTATTAGACAAGAGGGAGAAATAAAAGGAATAAGTATAGGAATGGACGAAGTGAATTTATCATTATTTGAAGATAACACGATACTCTACATAAAGGACCCCAAAAACTCCAACAAGAGGCTTATAGATTTACTAACCAAATTCAGTAGCATAGCTGTATACAAAATAAACACTCAAAAATCAATGGTGCTCCTGTACACAAACAACAAATAAACTGAGAGAGAAATCAGTGAAACCACACCTTTCATGATATCATCTAAGAAATGAAATACTTAAGAAACAATCTAACAAAGGATATAAAAGATCTTTACAGTGAAACTTTCAGTACTCTGAAAAAAGAGATCAAAGAGGATTTCAGAAAATGGAGAGATATTCATTGCTCATGGATAGTAAGAACCAACATTGTGAAAATGGCCATACTGCCAAAATTTTTGTACAGATTCAATGCAATCCCAATTAAAATACCATTAGTGTACCTCACAGATCCACAGAAAATATTCCTAAAATTCATCTGGAACCAGGAAAGGCCCAGAATAGCAAAAAGCAGTCCCAGTTAACAAAGGAAAGACAGGAGGCATCACAATCCCTGTCTTGAAATTATACTACAAAGCCACTGTGATAAAATCAGCATGGTACTGGCAAAAGAAC
>NW_004955402.1:54582429-54586526 GCF_000276665.1 Chinchilla lanigera | reverse complement strand
ACAAATGGCATGGTTCACAGAACTAGACAAAACAATCCTATAATTCACATGGAATCAGAAGAAAGCCAGGATAGCAAAAGCAATCCTGTGCAACAAGAGCAAAGCAGGAGGCATCACAATTCTGGATTTCAAGTTACATCACAAAGCTGCAGTGATTAAAAACAGAATGATATGAGCACAAAGCTAGACATACCGTTCAAAGGAACAAACTAACTAATGCTGAAATAACCAGAAAAACATTCAACCATCTGATATTTGATGAAGAGACCAAAATTATTTGATGAACAAAGGTCATCTCTTTAGCAAATGTAGCTGGGAAAACTGGCTATTTATATACAGAAGATTGAAGATAGACCCATATCTTTCATCATGTACTAAATTAAGATCTACAGGGGTCAAAGATCTAAATATAAAAATAGAAACATTTAATCTGCTGTGATATAAATTGATAATTACCAATAGATACAAAAAAATTTGAACATCACTGGCCATTAGGAAAATGCCAATAAAAATATTTAGATTTCATCTTACTCCAGAAAGAATAGCAATCATCAATAAATCAAATAGTAATGAATGCTGGAAAGGCTACAGAGAGAAAGAAAACCCTCTATATTGTTGGTGGAATGTGAGCTAGTATACCACTATGGAAATCAGTACGGATGTTCCTCAAAAAACTAAAATAAGAAATTCCATTTGGCCCAGATATTCCCTTTCTTATATCTTCCCCAAAGAATTAAAGGCATACATTACAGTGATATGAGCATACCTATGTTTATAACAGCACAACTCATAATAGCTAAATCTTAGAAGTGACCCATATGTCTATCCACAGATGACTGGGAAAAGAAAACACTGTATTTATACACAATGAAATATTACTCTGCTATAAAGAAGGATAAATTTGAGTAGTTTGAAGGAAAATGTATACAACTTGATACCATAAGGTCAAGTGAAATAAATTAGATATATGAGCTTAAAATATACATTATTTCTTTTATGAAAAATCTCAAAGTACAAGTAAATTAAAGTGCAAAATAGAAAACAGGTAATAAGAAACAGTGAGGTAGATATGTTTCAAAAAGGAAGTTGAGCAGAAGATGGAGGGAGAAGGAGAGGAAGGTAAGAAGATTTAAAAATAATTAAGATGTGTACCAACTCTTCACAATGAATGTAGTTACTATGTACTGGAGACATAATGTACTCTACAAAAATATAATATTATGTATATGTTCTTCCCCTTCCTTCCTTCTTTCTTTTCTCCTTTCGCTCCTCCCAGTGGTTCTTTCCTTTTGAGCAGTTTCTACACACAAGATAGCTAAGATAACCATACTACTAATTTCTATGGATTTATTGAAAGGAACAGTTAATGCTTAATTTTTTGATCAAGTTTGCATGCCTATATCTGGTAATCTGAGCAACTGCTCTGAAGATAACAATATGCAATATAACAACCAACCATTGTTGATTTCTTATCCCCTTGTTTTGAAATGCTGTATCATTAATAATATTTTTTAAATTTTTATTCACTTTAAAATAAAAAGAATATAAAGATAATGTACTCAATAAAAATAGAAACTGAAAAGAGAAATATTGGCATTATTGATTTCATTGCAAGTAACCTCCATTTGAAAGACAAAGTTTAAAAGTTGTTAAAATTGTTTTATACATTTCTTACTTAATTTTATTCTCTATCATTAGTTTCTTCTTTATGTTTAATTTTGTCTTTTTGTTGAACTGTATATTTAACTTTCAGATAAAGGCATAGCTCCTTATTTCTATAATATGTATACATTTAAATCATCACATTTCTCCTGAACACTACTTTAAACAATTGCCACAGTTGTTATTTGTGATAATATCATAATCAATATCAAAATATTTTCTACCATTGTATTTTCTTCTTCTCCTATATATTTGTATGTGAATATGTTAATTTCCAAGTAAATTATTAGAGTAATATTCTGTAAACATCAGTTTTTATGACATTTTTGGATTTTAGTACCTCAATAAAAACCATACTGTATGTATATTAGAATATATCTATTTGATATTGTGGAGATATTTATAAGTTATTTTGGATAGCTTTAAAATTTACGGGAAGATTTTTACTCTTTCGGGAAGATTTTTACTCTTTCACCTTTTTTGTCATAAATTTTCAGGTTATAATATTAGGTATAGTTTGTCTTTTCAATGGAGGTTACTTGCAATGAAATCAATAACAACTTTGACAATCAATGGCTAAACCTCCTCACTGTCATTTATGTAGTCTTTGTCACATTCTCTTTTATTTTGGGTTTCACATCATGAGTACTATAAAAAATATTTTAAAAAATTTAATGTCAAAAGATCATAATAAACTCAGGAAAATACTTTTGCTTTTAGTGGATGACTAAGTTTCCTGTATCTATTTTAAATACATCTATAGTCCAGATGTTCCAGAAGTTCAGTATCTGTAATGTAGTCACATTTGTTCCCCAATCCTCACACAGAGAAGATGGGAAAAAGGAAGAAGAAGAAAGAGAGGGAGGGAGGATGGGTGGGAAACATGAAGGAAGGAACAAAGGAAGGAAGAAAAGAAGGGAGGGAGGGAAGAGAGGAAGGTCACATGTCCTCAAAGTACCTATTTCCCTGCTCAGTAATGAAAATAATCCACTATTGATTGCAACTGTCTCAAGCAATCCTCCTTTTTCTTTTTGCTGAGACTTTCAAAGAGCCAAGTAGCATCATTTGCCCCAGTGGAAATATACCACTTTGATCACTTGCACTTGAAATTTGATTTAATTTAATGAAAATAAATTATGGATAAAAAAATTAGATATCCAACACTGACAAAATAGTACCAATGAATTTTCACAGATTGCAACTACCATGAACCCTAAATTACTTTAATTTTCAGTAGTTAAAACATGAGAACCACAATATTCTTCGTTATAACTTGCTTCTAAATAAATTTAAAGAAACAACCAAACATCTCCCTTAGATTTCAGAAAGAAAATTCCTTTGAGACACGGATGCTTCCCATTAAATGAATGGAAATCACGAATTATACGACTCATCTCTCTTCTGAGGCAGCCAGGATATGGACAGAGAATGTTTAAAATCTGGTCACAGGGGCCGGGGATGTAGCTCAGTGTCACAAGTGCCTGCCTGGCAAGTACGAGGTCCTGGGTTTGATTCCTGGTACTACCACCAGAAAGAAAAATGCATCCAAAATGCCTCACTCTTGTGCACTGCAAACAGCTTTCCTGACTTCTGCTGCTGAGAGCTTTTCCTTTTACGTGGTGTCTCCCTGACTTAAGTCTCAGTTCTCAAAGCCAAGCCAGTTCCCTGCCTGGCTTCTGTCAGCAGGCACCACACTTCTCTGCCAAGGTGTGGGCACACTTCAATACGAGCTTCCAGCTCTGTGCACAAATGCGGTTCTTCTATCACCTGCTCTGATTCCAGAGACATACTGCTCAGGCCTACTGGGTGTCAGTACAGAATGGCCGTAGGACAAAGAAAAGTGGAAGGTATCTGCTTTTATAGTACTTTGGTCAAAGCTGCTCTTTGTCTCAACATATATTGAGCAAATATACTGAATTTTTCATGTAAGAGAAGCCATCGATATTTAGGCTTGTGTGTTTGACTTATTTTACCTAATATGAAGTACAAAATCACTGACAGATAATAGGAAAAAGAGAAAGAAAAAAAAGTTGTTACCCAGAATAGACGATGCATCTAAAAGTTTATCATGATTTCTACAATTCTTTTACCTGTTTTATATTTTTGGCCCAATTAGTCTGGTTATTAATTTGTATTTGTGATAATCAACTTATAAGATAAATAAGACATAAATAAATAACTCTGATCCTGGCAAAATAAAAGGGGATAAAGGAAAGGGCAAAAAACAAATATATACCAATTCCCTACAATGAATGCAATTAATATTATTATACTGCAAAAATATACTGATTAAATTCAAAATTAAAAAAAGAAAGAAATGAACAAATAGTTTGAAAAGGACATTACTTGTCTAACAACATGTTGGGGACCGCTACAAAGTGGCTCTGAGCAGTATTTAATATTAACCAATTGGATTTCCATGTTTACTTGTGAGT
>NW_004955402.1:54580472-54581308 GCF_000276665.1 Chinchilla lanigera | reverse complement strand
ATGAGCATCTGAGATGAATACACACTTCTCAGATGAAGAAATACAAATGGAAAATAAATATATGAAAAAATATTCAGCATCACTGGTCAGTCAACAAACACAAATTAAAACAACACTGAGATTCCATCTCACTCCACAAAGAATTGCTATCATTAAGAAATCAAACAATAACAAATGCTGGAGAGGTTGTGGGGGAAAAAGAAACACTTCTCTACTACTGGTGGGAGTGTAGACTGGTGAGACCAGTGTGGATATCACTGTGGATATTCTTCACAAAACTAGGATTAGAGGTCCCATTTAACCCACTTGTTTCCCTTCTGGTTATTTTTCCAGAAAAACTGAAAACATCATACCACAGTGATATATGAACCCATGTGTACGGCAAAGCAATTTGTCATAGCTAAATCTTGGAAACAACACAAATGCCCATCAGCTGAGGAATGGATAAACATGATTGGTATTTTGATACAATGCAGTGTTATTCAGCTATAAAAAAGATAACCTTGAGGCTTTTATAGGTAAATGGATGCACCTGGAGGTCATACCCATAAGTGAAATAAATTAGACCTGCATGGGTAAAAATCACATTGGCTCCCTAGTGTAAGATCTTGAAATAGTAAATAAAACCCAAAAGGTACAATACATACTGTGAAAAGGGAAGAAATTGCTCAAAGTAAAGGAACAACTTGGATGAGGTAAAGGAGAAAAGGAGAAAGAAGGAAAGGAAAAAAAATATATATATATATATACACACACAAGGATAGCTGGGAAAATTGTACTGCTGATATATAATGGTTTATTGAAAGCAGTAGTTACTACTTAATTTTTTTCTTTTC